>NW_004524711.1:1652146-1654641 GCF_000260255.1 Octodon degus | reverse complement strand
AAAGCCTTACAGATAAAATAAAATACAAGCATAAAATTCAGATGATACTTTTGGGCCTAGAAAAGACTGAAGATCATCTAATTCATTTTACACAAGAAAAGAGCAAATGTAATAAAGTAGTTATGTTTTGAATCTTAATATCCCCCAAAGGCCATGTGTTGAAGGCCTGGTTACCAACCTGTTGCACTACCCACGACGCCTCGTGGCAGTAGGTCACCAGGACTGTGCCCTTGAAGGACACTCAGTGAACAGTTTCCCCTTCCCTGCCGTCCCTTCCCTCCATTTCCCAAGCTGCCAGAAGGGAAGCAGCTCCCATGCTCTCCCTGCCATGATACCCTGAGCATCCATGGGCTCGAAACAGGGCTCTTTTCTCTGCCAATCATGGATCTAAACTCTGAGCCAAAATAATTTTTTTCCTATAAGCTGATTATCTCAAGTATATTGTTAAACCCAAGGTATAGCAAGCTGACTGATAATAAAATAAACTACCTTTGCAAAGCCACATAAAGGCAGAGTGAACTAGAACTCAAATTCCTTGTTTACTACACCAGTACTCTCTACCACACTATGCTATGTGATCTTCTGGTGATGCTACCTGAAACACGCAAGAATTTAGTTTTATACAGTCTATTCTAAAAGGGAATAACACTGCAAAGAAATAGTCTTGAGAAAATATTGCTAAATGTTAAATGCCATTATTTTAAGCATAAACAAGAGAAAAAACATGGCCAGGGCGAAGGGGCTTAGAATTGAACCCTGGCTCCAAAGATGCTAGGCACACACCCCACCACTGAGCTACATATATCATCAGCCTCAAAATATTTCTAAACAAATAAATACAATAACGTAACTGAAGTTTTTTAAACTATTAAAATTAGCCTACATATCAAAGTCAATATACTACTAATAAAAATTTCCTTAGCATAAAAAAAGTAAAGAGAAATGAGCTGTCCTTAAAAATACTCGTATTTTATCTTTGATAAATAGTTGAGAAGTTGAAAGATGACACAGTAAAGGCCAGCAGCACATCACAGCCCGTCTAGGAGCTGCTCAAGATATCTGAAAATGAACAACTTAATAAACAGAAAAGATACAACTGTGGGTACAACATACTGGTAAGAAGAACAATTTAAATCAAGACAGGTAAAAGAAAACAGAAATAGAAATCATTAATAATTATTAACAATAATAACAGAAAAAAAACTGTACAAACTGAAGACAAAGCAAAAGAAAACAATGAAGCAATCTGGAATACTGACCCTGACCTCTCGGGAAGGGATCTGTCTCCATACACACAATGTAAGCCTGAAGACGGCCTGGTCTGCACGCCAGGAGAAAAGCAGGGTCGGGAGAGAAGCACTCGCCCCCAGAGAAGTACACAGTTATTGTGAACTGCAAACACCCTGAAAGTGACTTCTTCCACATGGCAGTGCAGAGCTGGAGGAAAACTCCACTGGAACACCTACCGTACTTGAGAGTGATTAAAGAGAAGTCATTTTGGGAAGGGGTTAATTATTTAAACTGAGCTATTAATGGAACCGAAAGAAACAGAGCAACTACACTTCTGACTGCTGAGAGACACCACACTCAAATCCAAAGTAGAATTTCTTGGACTATTTCTTTTTGTTTGGTTCTTTGTTTCTCTGGGGGGGAGGTAAATTTTGTTCTTTTGCTCTTTTCTCTTATTCTTTTTTTCTTTTTTGTTCCTGTTACTTTTACCTACTACCTAATTCTTTTGTTCTTTAACTGTATTCTTTATCTCACTTTTCTCACCTCTTCCTCCTCATACTTTCTTTTTCCTTAAATTTTATTCCTTTTGCATTTCTACTTCCCCACTATTTTTATTGTTAATATTGTTTTATTAATTTAAGTACAGTATTTATCTGACTGCTATAATTGCTAATTTTTTCTATTGTTACTAGTGATATAGTTGCTGCATACAGTAAATATTTACTATGTGTTAATATCAGGTTAGTCTTTGTGTCCATTGTTAACAGTGCTAAGGTTAACAGTGATACTTTGTTGGCTTGTGTAATACAGTACGTCAATATCCCGTTTATTTACCTGCTGTTTCTGCTAGTGGTGGCACAGCTGTTGCTATTGTCTAATGTTAACAATGATACAGTAGTTTTTGTTCTTTGTATAATACAGTATTATCTTTAACTGCTGCTATTGCGAACTGCTAAATGCTTTTGCTAGTGGTGGCAGAGTCGCTGCTATTAACTGCCTTTACATCACACAAATATTTGCTTTGTCTCTGTTACAACATTACTGGGTGTGTTTTCTCTCAGTGTGGCGCTCAGTATTAAGGCACCAAAAGAAGCCTAGACACATGCTGAGTAGATTGAAGAAGGTTTAGTCACCAAAATATAAAGAAGCGGATGAGCACTAAGGCAGCACAGCAGAGAGCAAGCAAGATGAAGTCTATCACTTTCAGACTAAACAGACTTCAAGCCAAAACGGATCCAAGGAGACAATGATGGCCACTACATACT
>NW_004524711.1:1650236-1651744 GCF_000260255.1 Octodon degus | reverse complement strand
GTCCTTATACTGTATTCAGGCTATCCAGGTCAGGGCAGGTGAGGCACTCACACTCATAATCCCAACATTGGATCATGAATTAATGACAAACTCTAGAAGCACCCCTTGAATGCATGAGGCTTTGGGGCAATGACTAGCCACAAACCATAACACCTCCTAAATTAGAAAGTAAAGAGTGCTTTTGAGGATCATGGCTAAATTGCCCTATAGATGACACCATGGCTTTGAGGTGGGAGAGGATGAGAGAAGATTGAGGCAAGCCACTAAAACTCTTGACTGTTACTACAGAA
Source organism: Octodon degus (assembly GCF_000260255.1). Taxonomy (NCBI): domain Eukaryota; kingdom Metazoa; phylum Chordata; class Mammalia; order Rodentia; family Octodontidae; genus Octodon; species Octodon degus. The sequence goes on along the minus strand of NW_004524711.1, from coordinate 1,651,454 downwards.
GTGTTCTTCTAGGTGAGAAGCCTTTGCTTTGCACCGCCCAAAACTTTGTTGTTCAGCAGCTGAATTTTTTTAAATGACAGCAAGTTGAGTATCTGTAAAAACACTGATGCCCTTTAGCATAAAATTTAGAGTAAATTTTTTGAGCATCATTTTATAATAATGTAAGGCATGTTGCCTATATGTTTTCATAATAGCCTTACATTGCATAGGAAGGCACCTTCAGTAAATACACTTACTTTTATTCTTTCAAACAGAAACAGTTCTTTTAATTCATTATTTTTAACAATAAATCTTTACTGCTGTAATTACTTACAAGTATTTTGCTGCCTAATCTGTTTATCACCTGTGAGTATACAAAATGTAGAAGACAGTAATTTATGAAAATACTTTCTCAAAATGTACTATGTTCTTCCAGATTTCTATAAATCCTCATTAGCAAAACCAGAGTAGAATGAAAGAAATAAATTACTTTCCTCAGTATCTAAACAATACAATCATCACAAGGCTCGTCGAAGTGCTCTGCTCCTGGCTGGACTCTCTGGCTCTGCAAAGTGGAAACCCCCTGCTGGCAGGAAAAGCAGGTGCCGTTCTTCTAATAGCGGCTGTGCTGGCCACAACACACCTGCTACAGAGCAGAGTGTGTTAACATTAAGACAGCACAAAGAAAAAGTGCTGAATCTAGCACAAAATGTGAACGAATTCAGTTATGCAAGTCAGTAGGTAGATGTGTGCCTGGCTTCTCACAGATAACACTATGCACAAGGAAGAAATAAGGACTATTCTAGCATCAAATTAGAGCACCACCTCACCTGCTAACCACAGTACCTAGAACCAGCTATTGGGAACTGTCGCTGTACCTCAAAAAAATGTTCATCTACAGAACTCAAAAAAGGTGTGTTATTAATTGAAGCTATTCTGATCTGATTTGTAATCTGTAAGATTATAGGTCAGTTATTCACGCTTTCTGTGCCCCAGTTTCATTCTATGTAAAGTAACAGCTCCAACAGTGAAATACTACCTTATTAAGAAGGGAAGCAGAATGTGGGATTTAATGTCTGGCACATAATGAACCCTTGATATATGTTAAGTATCATTACAAATATTAAACTGTCTTATGTAAATGCAAACTAATAGCCATATACTACCATATCTTCTTAGACCATCTCAGAAAAATGAAGTAAGATAACTAAAATACCAGTCAAGTAGTAAAAGAAAAAC
>NW_004524711.1:1647628-1650136 GCF_000260255.1 Octodon degus | reverse complement strand
CTTTGAAAAAGTGCAGACACCAACGTGATCGTAACAGGTGAATTCAACACCTCACTCTCACAAGTCAGCAGGTCAACCAACGAGGAAATATCACAGTTAAACTACACCTCTGAACAAATGGACAGAACAGGTATCAACGAACAACAGGGATTTCATCAAACAACATAACACAGAGAACATCTTCTAAAACAGACCATATCCCAGGCAGGTGAGGAAGTTTAAATAAACATAGAATACTGAAATGTTTCCTGCATATTATCAAATCATAATGGAGTGAAGCTAGGAATTAACAGCAAAGAGACCACTGGAACTGCACAAACACATCCACAAAATGAACAATAATTACTGAATAATTAATGGGTCACAGAAGAAATAAAAAAAGTTCCAGAATCAAACAACAATGAAAGCACAACAGATCAAGACCTACAGGACACAGAAAATTCTAACAGGGAATTTAGAGCTGTGCATGGGCACAGGCCCAACTAACCCAACGGTGTATCTCAATGTCCTTGAAAGTCAAGAACAATCCTAATCCAAAATCTAGAGAAGAAAATAAGACCGTGCTGCAATATAAATTAAGTTGAGCCACTAATATATGTATCATAAACATTGTAAAGAATTTGTTTAGGGCAAGATAGCTCAGCAGACTAAAGCACCTGCTTAGGCAAGCTTAGGCAAGCAGGGACTGTGGTTTGACCCCCAGTATGACATGGGGCACAAGCCCTGCCCCCAGGGCAGGCTGAGCTGGCCACAAAAAAATGTTTAATAGCTGAATAGTACATAGCTTTTTTGCGTAAGATATATAACTCATTAATAACCTTTACCAATAACAATCTATATTAAAACAGATTATACTGATTTCCCTATTAGCTTTAAAATTGTACCTAGTTGGTAAAGTGAATGATGTTATCCTTTTTTCTTAAAATTTTTAGTAATTTATTGGGAATTTATGGTATAATCATAGTAGAGAAACAGTATATTAAAAATTACTGAATTATCCCATATTAGAGAAATGTTCATTACTATGAGATCCATTGTTTAAGTGATATATCCTGAGTCTAGACAGCAGCTAGTGAAATAGTCAAATGTAAGAATTGCTAAAAGCCAAATGTAGATTAAAAGGGAAAAAGCACTGGATTACAACTACAAACACCAGATTTTCTACTTACTTTCATTTTAATCTAAAGAGAATCCTGAGAGATTGAGTTAGAATACATTTTTAGAATATTTATTTTTTTTACAATAGTTTTAGATTCACACACACACAAAAAAAAAATGTAAAAAGGTACTAGGTGTATTTATTACAAGAACCAATACTGACATACCAGACTCCCTAACTTTTTACCTCACATCCTGTCTTTGTTTTGTGATAATACCCAGGATCCCACATCACATTTAGTCACCATGGTTTCTCTACACTCAAACTGTTAACAGTTTGAGAGGTTTTTGTTTTGTTTTGTTTTTTTCTCATAACTTGAGCCATTTTGAGGAGTAGCAGGTAGGTATTTTATAGAATGCTCCTCTCTGGAATTTGCCATGGTTAGGCTGGCATTCTGAGGTTTCGGAAGGAAGACAAAGGTAAAGGCCACTTCTGTCTTATCAGGATTACTGAGTTTGAGGCTAAGTGGGCTACATAAGCAAGTTCAAGGCCAGACATTTTACACAGTGAGGCCCTGCCTCAAAACAAAAACAAAAACAAAAACAAAAACAAAAAACACAAAGTCACAACCACAAAACAAAAAAGCAAAGTAAAGGACCAGTCACATCTTGAATTTCCAGGAAGTCAGGAACTGTTCAAAAATAATCCAAAACTTTATACTGATGGCGTCAAAGGGGACCAGGTGCAAGGCAGAGAGCTCCCAAAGGGCAAAGTTAGGATAATTCAAGAAACATAATGTAGTATTACCCAAAGGATAAATAAGACCTATGAGCTTGTAACAATACTCATAAATAACTGAAGTCATAAATAGGAGAGAAGAAATAAGTACCCAGGCACACAAATTAATTTGATCCTTCTGGAGCATTCATGCACTGCCCTCCAGGAAAAAGCAGAACCCCTACAGCAGAGAGAGGGAAAAAGAGCTCTAGAGAAACTACTCACTGCCTCAGCCAGGTGACAAAAGGCAGCACGAGCACTGGTGAACCCAGCGGGCCGCGCAGAACGATGTTATCTTTGAGATGCCGGAAGGACACTGCTGAATGGATGAAAACAACGGGAATTTGTGGGGAAGTTTGTGAAGGCTTTCTGGACCAAGAGTTGGGAACTAAGGGAAAGTCCATAAAGCCACAAAACATGAGGAAGGATCAGATTCCTACAGCCTTCCAAGGAAAATGGTCTACACTTTACCAAGTTTCAGGTGTTTAATATAAAATTACAGAGCTAAGCGAATTATGGAAAATGTGGCTTCCAGCCTCGGATAAGAGGTGGTTATGGTGGTTCCAAGTATGTGCTAAACTCAACACAAATAATCTAGCATTGTTAACGAGCTGCCTATTACAGGGCTTACT
>NW_004524711.1:1639583-1647301 GCF_000260255.1 Octodon degus | reverse complement strand
TAATCTTAGCACTTGGGAGGCTGAAAACAGGAGGATCACTACAAGTCTAATCTACATAGTGACACTCTGTAGACCCTGTACTAAATACACCCACACACACAAAAAAATTTGAAACTAATATTAAAACTCCAGTTATGCGAGAGTGCAACAAAAGAGATAAATCACTTATTTATTGCCAAAGCAACTGGACATATACCACATTGTATGTCAATTCCCATGATAAACACTATGCTAAGAAAAGACAGTACTAGAGAACCTCATTTTTAACCATGCCATTTATTAATTTTAAAAGGTTAATACAACTCTGAAACAAAAATAATTTTCAAAAAGTAAAGGAACAAGAATATCATGAGACTATGAAGACCTTTGTGTTTGTATGTGTTTGATTTTATTTCAGGGAGGTTTCAGACCAGGCTCTCCGGAATGCTAAACAACGCAGCCCCTGAGCGCACCAACTTCTTCCTGGAACTTTTTTTCCTGCAATTTTTCTCCTCTTATTTTAGTACTTTCCTTTATACTTGCTTACAGCTGAATGGGAGATGTTTATTATAGATAGAATACATCTGTATATATTTTTTTGCTTTTACATTTCTTTTCCCAGTGTTTGCAAATTCAAGAGAACCAAAAGTATGTGGCTCTAGTCAAAGCAATAAAGATAATATTAGGAGAGTCGTCCTAAAGTACGCATAGTTTCCATAAGTAATTCCTTCATTTTTTCTGAGCAGGCTTAAAATGAAAATCATATGAGAATTATTGACATATTTCTGTTCTACACATGAACCTCAAATTCACTGATCATTTTCATCCTTGAAATGCAGAAAAACGAATTCAGTATATGGACGGAAAGAAGGTAGACTAGAGAAATCAAATATTTTTAACATAATATCTTAATAATGGAGAGAGACAAATATAGACACTCTATGAATTATATACAATGTATTTAAAATATCATTGTAATAGGGTGAACAATTTTAAATTTTGTGTAAGAGGCTGAGTATTTAAAAAGAAAAACATTCATTTTACCCAGATGTGGCGGCACACCCCTGTAATCCCAGCACCTGGGCCACATAGTAAGTTTAAGATCAACCTCATAATACGACCCTGTTTCAAAAATCCAAATAAATATAAATAAATAACACTCATTTTATCTTTAGAAGGAAAAAAAAAGAGCAAGAAGAACTCATATGAAATGATAAAATCAAGATCAGGCTTTACTGATCATCCTCTACTGTATCACCCATGGTGACTGACTGGCAAAATATGGTACCTCACTAACACGCTGGTTCAAAGCTTTCTAAATTGACTGATAAGGGAAAGTGAGGGACGATATGGAGGTAAGAGCAATGCTACATAACCACAAATATTATTTAGTTATTTTCAAATTTCATTCTGCACACACCTAAGAAAGCATTTAGCTCAAATCCATGAATTCTAATTTGCTAACTGCAGGTTGGGTACAAAGTCTGACATCAAAGGACCCAGAGGCAAATAACCCACATTTGCAAACCTGGAACAACACCACAGAGTAGTCTGTGATGCAATTTTTAAAACATCTGTACATGTAAAATTAAGTAAAAAGATAAATAGAAATAGTGTTTCTAAGTAGTCGGACTTTTTGGAGCTTCAATAAACATCTGAATTCTTGTGAGTGAGAAAATAACCACACTGAGTATCTTATAATTACTGTTATGGAATCCTGTCTAGGTTACTTAATCCACCTTTATCTCTAACTCTAAAAACCTCAGACAAGAAAAAGAATAAGATGAAAGGACTTACACTAAATTAGGAAAATAAAGAGCTTCCTTACAATTCTAGTATAGAAAAGCAAATAGGTAAAGGAGGCTAAAAATACACTCCTCTAAGTAACAATAGACATACTCTGATTGGACATAATACTGGTCAGAAGGATTTCTGTAACAATCAAAAAGCTGGCAATATACGGTTTCATAAGATATTCATAATATTTATCAAGACAGAAATGTGAAGTAAAAAGAACTTTTCTCTAAGATCTTAAATACAGTTGTGGATATCTGCATCAAACACAGAATATTTTAGAAATAGAAATTAGCAGGCTTATTTTAAAAGGGAAATTCTCTTTAGTTCATTCATAAACCAGATAAATTTTAAAGTCGAAGAAATGTTTCAAACCATGGGTGTTACAAGTAAACTATTTTATGATGCTCTGTTTAGAACAACTAAAATAAACTGTGTATTTCAACTAACTGAGAGATAGCAATTCTCAGATTTGCTTTATTAATTTCAATGAACCTCTAACACAGAACTGAATAAAGTGACTTCTCTTAAATAAGAGTTTTAGTTGATCTATATATATATAGATATAGACAGATATCTACAGATACCTATGTGTATCTGTAGATATCCACATATATATCTATATAGACATATAGATATATACAGCCTATTTTATGAGTTTTAAAACATTGAGCCTTTTGAGAAAATTGTAACTTTAAGGGAAAAAGAAACAGGTAACAAGCCAAACAACAATAACAATCCTAAAAACATCTTCGTATCTCCCTCAGAGAGATCTAGATTTTGAAAAGTACCTATCTTGGCTCAAGACCGAAAAGAAAAAAAAAAAATTCTCTAAGAACTCATAACTGGGGCTGGCCAAATAGCTCAGTGGATTAAAGCTCCTGCTTAGGCAGATGAAGGGGCCGGAAGTTGGATCCGCTGGCCAGCAGTGCCATCCCCACCCCGGGGACTCGCTGAGACAGCAATTGAAACTGGGCATGGTGGCACACGCCTGTAACCCCCCAGCTCTTGGGAGGCTGTAAACAAGCAGATCACTATTAGTCCGATCTAAGTATTCATAACTGTAAGCCAGCCTGCATAAGTTTAGAGCAGAAATGTATATACTAATAGCCTATGAAAACTCAATCTTTTATTTAAAATAAAAACCCAATCTTTTATTTAAAAATAGTCTTAGATATAGAACCTCAAGTACCTGACAAGAACAAACACAACTGCCTTCTGGAAGAAAGATTTAAATCCTGAACTAAAAGAATTTTCAATGAGGCAGACATTTTAAAAAACATTTTCCAGAAAAAGAAATACAACTTACTACAACTACAAGAACAAATGCTGAAAATCTATAGTACTGAAGGAAATGCAAACTAAAGAACAACAGTTTCCTTCCTTGCCTCCCCTGGAAGCATTTAAACACTGTGGTGAAACAACAGAGACACCATCCCTGCAGGCATGAGTGTGTAGGGTTGTGGGAAACATGTGACACTAGCCAGCAAATGGAGACGCAGAAGCCTAAGTCTCAGGAAATTTATCCTTAGTGTATGTTTCACCTTGCCACAGGGGATGCTTACAAGAACATCTAAAACATGGTTATTAGTAACAGAATATAGAAACTAATTGTCCCTCAGCAGAAAAAAAATCAAACAGTATACAATGATCTAATCTTTCAACAGAAAAGTAAGCACTAGTGAAAATAGATGAGCTACAATTACACAGACCAGTATGCATGAATCAAATCAATGTTATTGGGCAAAATATCAAGTTAAAGCTGAAAAATCTGCTTTCTTTCATATAAAATTCAAACTTCCAAGACTGGATTATATATTCTTTTTGGTTACACAGGTTTGAAATGTAATCATAAAACAGAAAAATAAAAAATGGAAGATGTAAGGCTTAGGTAGAAGGTGACCTCAGAGTTACACAAACAGGGAAGAGACGGCTGAGGATATGCAAGGAATCACCAGAGCTTTGGGAAGTCCTATCTTCTAAGCTGACTGGTAGATATACTCAATGTTCATTATCAATATTATTATTATTATTACTGATACTACCATGCTTTCAACTGAACATATAAGCAGCAAACTCTCAGGAAAAGACAGTATAATTTAGAAAAATACATTTTTAAAAATAACCAATAATAATAGGGGCACGGAGATGGCTCAGTGGAATAAGCGCTTCCCTGGCAAGCGCAGGGGCCTGAGTTCAATTCCCTGGTTCAGCAAAAAAAAAAAACAAAAAAAAAAACTTAAAAAAAAAAAACAATAATAATTATCAGGGGCTGGAGAGATAGCTCAGTAGAATATGTGCTTGCCTGGCAAGCACAAGGTACTGAGTTCTGTCCCTGGTTCAGAAAAAAAAAATAGTAATAATAATAATTATTATCATACATTTCTTTGATTGTATTTGTTTCCCCTCTGCTTTCTCAACCTTGCTACTTTGTAGTCAGAATGTTATTGTAATTATGAAAAGTATGAAATAAATTACCGTGCATTTCTTTGATTGTATTTGTTTCCCCTCTGCTTTCTCAACCTCGCTACTTTGTAGTCAGAATGTTATTGTAATTATGAAAAGTATGAAATAAATTACCGTGTTTCTTACTGGAATCTTCTTGGGCTCTGGGGGCACATCCTGTGGAACAAACTTCACTGGCTCCTTAATCTGCCTCCGGGACCGCTTAGTCCCATCCGGTAAGGTCTCCATGGCCATGTCTGCTTCCATGTCACTGCTGCCAGCCTGGTCGCATTCGGAGCACTGCCTGCATAAATGTGAAGAGGGAAAAGTAAGGTGAAAAGTTTATTATCTTCTAGCTTTCACTATAGTTTCTATAAACACAAAATACATAAATGCACACAGACTCCTCTCAGAATGACCATGAAGAATATATAAAACAACCCAGCCTATTTCTGTAATTATCATAACAATTCATGCAACAATGCCACATGCATGCCTAAACAAATAGCACTAATTTAAAAGGTCACTTCCCTTTGGAAGTAGTAACTTTTCCTTAACTGACATAAGACTATGGCATATGAAAACTGTAATTCTTTGTGATCCTGACTCTATGGCTTGTCACAGTTCTTATATCTTTCTGATAATTATGCCAAGCTCTACTAAAATCACCACTGAAAGAAAACTTTACAGAAAGAAACCCTGGGAATGGTGGCAAACTGGTCATTTCAGTTGGTTGTCCATGCTACCGCTAGAAGAAAAAATATAAAAATTTACCTACTAAAGGAAATTGTTAAAGCAGCATTTGTCAAGAACTTTTTAATATGTAAAGTATTAGATATGAAAACCATTATACTATAATACATAAGAATGTCTGTGTTTATATCAGTATACATGAATGTAACTTTTTTTTTCTTCTTCTGGTGGTACCAGGGACAGAACTCAGGACCTTGCGCTTGCCAGGTAGGTACTTACTCCATGGAGCTATCTCCCTGGCCCATGACTGTAACTTATATTTCAAATATTTTAAAAAATTTATTATGTAATTTGTGGTCTCCAAAATTTTTATCTCCCACCCATTAACACTATAAGCTTAATATCATGCTAGTATTTAATTTTAAAAGTAAAAATCTTTCAATTCTGAGTTCTAACCACAGAGTTAACTATAAAGTATCATTTGCTTTGTTAATGCAAAGACATTAAGTGCTAAAACAGAAACTAACATTTAAAACATCAACTTAGCCAGGGATATTTTACTCAAAAGCACAAGCACCTGCTGGCCAAGCGCAAGGTCCTAAGTTCAAGTTTCAGTATAAAACAAGGACAACAAAAACAAAACCCAGCAATTTAAATCTTTTTGGGGTTAACAAGGGTCATATTATTATTAACTTAAAAAGACAAATCTTGATGAGATATGGTAGAAACACAACACTACCGGTCTAAAATTTAAACATATGAACTAGAGCTATTCTAATAAATCCAGGCTTTCCTATTTTCTTATCTACTTCGAGACTTGCCCTAGAAAGAATCTCAGGCTGGGCGTGGTGGTACACCCCTGTAATGGTGTAACTAAAGAAGTTGAGGCAGGAGGATCTCCACAAGTCCAAGGCCAGCCTGGGCTACACAGTGAATTCAAGGCCAGCCTGGGCTATCTGGCAAGATCTTGTCTTTAAAAAAAAAGGACTGGGAATGCTGCTCAGTGCTGAGGGCCTAGGTTCATTCCCCATATCACTAACTTACGAATCTGACACAGTATTAAGACAATATATTTTAAAATAATAACAAAACTCAACATAAACTGAAATGAAAATATATTTTAAATACTAGGAGGATCAGTGCCAAAAAATAAATAAAATAGAGCCCAGGTTACAATAGCCCCTTTACGTTGGCCAAATCCCTCACCCAACTGATATTCACTTTTTTGCCTATCTTAGCCCAACTTCAGAAGCCCTCTTCTGATCAGCTGAGTATCACTTGGGAAAAATTATCACAGCACTAATTAATTCACAGAACACTGTAGCTGTACAGTCTTAGTAAGTATGTTGTTGCTGGTAATTTTTTTTCACAGTTGCTGTTACAAATGATTTGTTTTCTTCTGAAGCCCCCATTATTATCCCAGTCACACTACATCCATTTCTGAAAAGTCAGAGCTGATCTAACATGAATTCACTCTATTTCCCTGTCCTCCACTAACAATTACATCTGCATCTTTGTCTATCTCTTGTTTCTGTCACATTTCTCAACTCAACCCAGCTGAGCCCAATGGGCACTGTGGGATAGACTAGCAGGAAGCACTCAGATCTACAGCTATCAACTCTATGAGATCAAGGCTGGCACTGGAAAAAGCCAGACAACAAGGACTTAAAACAGTCATCTGAGCAGAGTGTGAAATACGAAAAGGTGAGGGCTGGCGAGACAGCTCAGCGCTCTAAAGCACCAGCTTAGGCAAGTACAAGGACCAGAGTTCGATCCCTAGCACTACATGCCACACCAGTCCTGCCCCCAGGGCAGGCTGAGCAGACCACACCAAAAAAAAAAAAAAAACAGAAAAAGTAAAGTGACATTATAGTAATTCTATCTAACATTAGCAGAATGGAGATTTAGTAAAGTTGAGTGTTAGCATAGTCTCATAGAACACAGAAATAGCAAAAGCAGGAACTGTTAACACTCAGAAATGTATACTAGTTGGGCATGGCGGCACATCCCTGTTGTCTCAGTTACTCTTCTCTCATTGATGAGACAAATATCCAATACTCAAATTAGGGCAGGAAAGGCTTATTTAGCTCACAGCTACTGGAGTTTTCTGTCTATATTCAGCTGGCTCCAAGGCAGACTGACACATGGCAGAGAGCAACCTTTCATGGTGGTAGCAAAGAGTAGAAAAGGGAGGAGCAGCAGCAATCATGGCTATAGAGAGGAAGTCTGTTCCCCTGAAGTAGCATGTAGGCTATTTGCCCCAGGCTCGGAGTGGTATTCACACCCATAATTCTAGCAGCATTCATACCCATAATCCCAGTGGATCATGACTCAATCATAAACTCTAGAAGTCGGCCCTATGACTGCATGAAGCTCTGTGGGACAACAGACACAAACCATAGCACCTACAATCCCAGCACTGGCCAGCCTGGGCTACAAAGTAAGGTCAAGGCCAACCTGAACTGCATAACAAAACCCTGTCTCAACAAAAGAAACAGTATTTGCAGGCAATTAAGCCAAAGATTACAGTTAGAGAGACAGTAACCAAATAAGAGATAAATAACACAACCCTAATAAAGGACTGGCAAGAACTTAGGTAGGGACTACAACAGTGAGTGAGTGATGATATACTAGTAAATGTCTCACCCCTGGCTCTCTGGAGGAAAACCTCCCACTTGTGGCATCTGCCAACTTCCAGTAAGGAACACCTTGGCAATACCAGTTTCAATTGCAAAAATGACATCGTAGAATGTAAAGCAAGGAAAAGACAAGTAGCAGTAGTAGCACTGTACAGTTTTTTTTTTTTT
>NW_004524711.1:1629790-1639483 GCF_000260255.1 Octodon degus | reverse complement strand
TGGTGCTGGGGGATTGAACCGCGGTCCCTGATGCTTTTGCTAAGCTTGTTCTAAGTAGGTGCTTTAGACCACTGAGCCATCTCTCCAGCCCCCACTGTACAGTTTTGCCACAACAGAGATTTAACATAACCTCAAAAGTACAGATCTTGGCTTGAACTATGTATTCAACTAAGTGTTTGAAGAACCTATACCAGCTTTTAAATATATGACAACTTAAGAATTTGGGGTTGACCTTTTCTAAAATTTGTAAGGTTTTTTATATAAAAATATTCATTTCATTCCAACATTTTTCATTTCCTATATTATCCTTCCTATAGTCTATTAAAAGTTGAACACCTGTCTCTCTCTTGACTAAAGAATCAAGCTCATTAAAGATATCATAAGCTTTTCTCAAACATTATAGGGATTCAATTTGCTTATATTAATGAAAAATAAAAAAAAAAATGGTTCAGATAAAGAATACTGCACGTCTTAAACACCTATAGCACAAATGAAAGTGGAAGTAAAAATTTTGGTGGTACTAACTCAGAAACAGTATCAGTTCCAATCAAAAACACAAAAAAAATTAAGGCAAATTTTCATAAATTCATATATTTCATAAATTCATACAAAATAAAAATAAAGCATCTGAGAAACTCCAAACAATAAAAAATCATAAACAGAATTATACCATAAGTAACAACCTGCTAAGATATCAAAATAGTCAAAATTAACTGAAAATTCATTTCTCAAATAAAAATCGTTAGTTTTTTTATATAAGAGCACAATAAATTTATGAAACCATTAATTAAAAAATGTGCCAAATATTTTATTAGCATTCAGTATAATGTAATACTTCTTTTTCACACTGATGAAAGGAAAGTAAACTGGGTCTAACATAAAAGCCTCTTTCATTTGACTTACCAGTAACTATTCTTGGTCTTTCTTGGCATCCTTGTAAGAGGAGGATCCAGACAGCCAAGATGATAATGGAGTTTACACGTGTCACACAACAAAAGAAGGTGCTGATCATGGTTCTTCTTACAAATTCCACAACTTCAAGTAAATGCAGCAAAGAAGGTTGAACAATTGAAATAGTGACACACAATTCAAATTCAACATTTTAAATTTTAAAATTTTACTCTCAACTACCACTTCTTTTGTTATAATGAACCTTTCTTATAAAACAGAAATTTTTATAATATCAGTAACAGTTATAAACACCTGTGAAAGTGTTAAAACATGGTTTGGATCTAATAAAAACAAATGTTACTAGAGTTAAACCTTTCAAAGAAGGGTATATGTAAGCTATTCTCAACATCACCTTTATTTTAATTATTAGCAAAACCACATTTCAAGGGAGTTTCATTTTTCTCAAGAAACATAATTTATCTGAACCAAAAAAAGTTTTCACTCTTTTAAATCTCTAAAAACTATAAAAGAAATTATCTCACAATGAAATACAGATTATTTTCTGCTATTAATTATAAACCTTTCAAAAAATCTTCAATACAGAAATAAGTTACATATATAAACAGGGTTTTCTCAAAATCAGATTTTAAGTCTTTAAAATATTTAACTAACATTTGAAAATATTTGGGAGTTTTACAATTGTTGTTACTGTTAAGTTTCTTTATTTTGTTTTTTTTTTTTTTTTTAATCTAACATAATGTCTTTTTGTGGAAAAGACAAGCTAGTCATTGAGAACTTGAGTGCCGTGACCTGAATGCTTAATGTATAGACTTACATGTATAAACATCTGTATTGGCAATGTGCCGAATGAGAGGAGAAGCTGCTGAGAACTAGCAGATACATTCATGTGTAGGAAGAGCAAAAGAACAATATTTGGATTTACTTTTAATATTTATTTAATAATATTCATTTTAATTTTCATTTAACATTCAATTTTAATTTATTTAAATTTAATATTTATTTTGTTATTCCTAGAAAAACAAAACCAGTTCAAATCTCAGAGTAAAACAGACAAGTCATTTAGAATATACTCTGAAAGAAAAATGAACTATATTCATAAAAGTCACAAATATGGTGATACACCTGACAATTTCAAATAAATCAAGTGTGTTTGAGAAAGTGGTACTCATTACATGCTAATGTTTGCATCATACACTAAAACAACAGTGAGCTTTTCCCACATTTCCTGGAAGTTGTTTTCTCTGACCTGTGAAAGACTCTCCAATAAGGAATGGGAAATACTTAAGGAGACTGATATTGTTGTAATGCTGTTATTTCCAAGAAAGTAGTTCTGGGAAGAATATTGTGCATGTATGTGTTTATATTTGTATGTATATAAATGTGTATATATATGCACACATATGTGTATATATTTTATGCATGCATATAACTACATTTTCTAAACTCAACATAATCAATATAATACCACAGAAAAGTGAGATGCTAAATTATTTAGATAAACAAGTTTTGTCTATGTAAAATTACTATAATGGTGAACACTATAAAAATATTTCTGGAGTAACAGCAAAATTACTACACCCAAGCAAAGAAAAATATACATGCAGGCTCAAACCTAAAATCTATGTTCATTATATACAAGCTATAAAGACAAAAGCTTCAGACTTTCTATATACTATCCTTCACTAAAAATACAAAACTTATAATGCAAGTAAAACATAAATTTCTACTTATTATATCATTTTAATTATTTAAGACAATAAGCACATTTTTTAGCATAATGTTCCAATTCCCCAAACAGAATTCTTTATTTTCATGGAACTTATACAGGTATATAATAACTTATACAGCTATTAAAAAGACACAGAATCATTTATCTTATAACAGAAATCTGTTATTTGATCTACAAAGTATCTTTGATAAAATGAGTGTCACATCCACTTAAATTCTGGCATAGACATAATTCACTCTCAAAAATGATAAGTACCTTCTTCCTAGTAAGTATTAGCTAAAAATAAACTCATTACTTGCCTATAAAGCACTGTAGGAAGAGCAGATGTCTTTTGTGTGCCTCCTTCTTTTTTGCTTGGTTTTCTCTCCTTGGGTGCTCGCAAAATTGCAGGTATATTCAACTTCTATTAATTTGAACAAATGCAGCATATATTGTTTTAAGGATGAAATATAAAGCAACATTTTCCTCTACTTGCCACTTGAGTGAGCTGAATATACTAGGGTTACCAGGGAGAAATCTGCTTTACAAGCTATTACAATGCCAAGAAGAAATAAGAGGAGTTTTTGTCTAACAGTTTTTTCCATTAGAAACCTGTGATTACATGCTTTTATCAATTTTCAGTGATATATTAAAACATTATGAAAATTAAATTACTTTAGTTTGAAAAATGAAATACGAGGACAAGCATAACAGAGGTTTAAAAAAAAAATTAACACAGTACACGTGACAAAATGAATACTGAGGTCGTTTATTTTCCTCAACATCCCAGGTATACTGGTGCTCCATAGGTTAATTAAAAAAATTATCTTATTGGACCAAACTCTCCAACAAAGCAGATGAGACTCTTTTGGGTTTCTGCTAATCTGTGGTATGTTGGCTTCTCAGACAGCAACCATCTATCAAAGTCATTTCTTAGTAACCCAGTGGGCCACATCTGTTCAGCCAGCTGGAAAAAAGTATTATGCAAACAGCACAAGGGAATTCTACTTCTGCCATGCATTTTACATTTGCACAAGGAAATCTGTAAACCTCTGCAGAAAGTCATGTAACAAATAAAAGTGTTTTGAATAGTTGATAATATTTTACACTAAATAGGAGGATCCTAAAAGACAGACTTGCAAATCAAGCAAGTAAGCTAAGGCCTCGTACTCAAATTTACATTTTCTAAATATCAAATATTAAATGAGATAACCTTCCAGACATCCCTCATCAACCTCGCAATAGCAACAAAGGTTCATTCCTCCAAAGGCCACTACTCTTCATTCTCACTTTTCAAGATAAATTATTACAAGCCACATACACTACAGTTCACACAAAAAAACTTCAATGCCAGCAAAATACAGTATAAGTCAATACATATTAATTTATAAAATAACATTTATACAAATTATGGTATGAATGTGACTTCTGTAACCATGTGAAACAAGTACAATGAAAATATCTGTTCCCTGAACAGTTTCTTTTCCAAATAAAATTATTTTTGAAGTAAAAGAACCATAAATAGGTATCCCCATCATCCCTAAATAATCCCTAAATAAAATTATTTTTAAAAACATGTAATATATCAATTATAGTAAACACAGCACTAAAAACGGCATTTAAAAAATTCCATTTGGAAATATTCTTTTCAATACTAAAGAACTTTCACAGACTAAAAATGTTCAAAGATAAAAGATTTTAAAAATATAACATTTAAATTTCAAAACTTATTTCTTAACAGCTAAAAACCAAACAAGACAATGAATCTCTCTAGTTTAAATTTTTAAATTTTAAGTTTTACATCCAAATAAAATAATCACCCGAAACATAGCTCACAAGAAAGAAAAAACACAGTGAAGAATCAAAACCTGCTAAATTTAAAAAAAAAAAAAAAAAAGTAAGAGAAATTCGTGTTCCAAATCTTAGCTGATCACAAATGACAGGTCAATCAGGTGTAGCAAACGAGAGTCATCAAAACAATCAAATTAAGACTCAGGTTCTCAGCAGGTATTTTTCACATGCTAGCTGCATTTTACCCAGAAGTCATTATCTGACCTAGGAGAATCAGCTCTGATAAAACAGAATCCTTCTGCGGTTCCCAGAGTTGAGTCTTGGAAAGGTTAACAGAGAGCAAGGAGAAAAGAGAGTAACTGGAAAAGCACTAACCTGCCCTGTAATTCTGCCCAGTAAGGCCCATATTCCTTGCCCTTCACTTCGAAGTTTCCCATTCAAGTTTTGTAGTTCTTCTAAAGATTCACACAGCTACAAGGTAAGCAAGTCAAAGTATCAATAAATGGCCGAGGGTACCTACAACTACATTCCATTCATATATAAGATACTCAAATCATAACTCTGTACTAAGACAGTGCTATCCAATTATTTAGCAGCATCAACAAAAACACATTTTATTTTGTGATGGTATACAAGCTTACACATGTGGTTATAGCATATTCATATATGCTATATATAAATTATAGCATATATATATATATAATTATAGTTGCTATATAATTTTGAACATACTCTGCTAATTAAGCAGTGTCTCTATCAAGCTGCATTTCCATCATCCACCGCATGAGAAAACTAAGAATCAAGAGTTTTCAAGAACTGGCTAAAAAATAAGTAAGGGGCCGGGGATATGGCTCAATAGAATAAGCGCCTGCCTGGCAAGTCCAATGGCCTGAGTCCAACCCTCAGTTCTGCCAGAAAGAAAGACGGAAAGACAGAAAGACAGAAAGACAGACAGACAGAAAGACAGAAAGACAGAAAGACAGAAAGAAAGAAAAGGAAAGAATGGATGGATGGATGGATTGGCTAATGTCACTGAATTACAAGAATCGCCAGGTCTTATGAATCTAATTCCACTGTGCACTACAATGTGGCTGATTACTGAAACACTCTGCTAATACATGACTCAAAATGTTAACAATCATTTAGCTGGGAGACTGCATCTCAGCCCAGAAAGAATGGTTAAGTGTCAAGAAGTCAACCAATACTAAATGCTGGTAGGGCTGTGGGGACAAGGAAGCTTTTCCACTGTTAGGGGGAGAGTACCCTGGTGCGACCACTATAGAAAGCAGTATGAAGGTCCCTCAAAAAGCTAGGACTGGAGGTTCCACTTGATTCAGGCGTTCCCCTTCTTGTTATTTTTCTGAAAGAACTAAAAGCAGCACAGCACAGTGACAGATGCACAGCCCTGTTTACAGTGGCACAGTTTGTAATAGCTAAACCTTGGAAGCAGCCCAAATGCCCACCTACTAATGAATGGACGAAGATGTGAGTTTTATTTTAATACAATAAAGTACTAGTCTGCCATAGAGCATAAGTTTGAGACATTTTTAGCTTAACGGATGCACCTTGAAGCTATTCTCTTTTTTTTGCTTTTTCCTTTCGGACCCAGAAAAGAACTCAGGGCCTCACAATTCTCAGGCAGGTGTGGCACCACTGAGCTACATCCTTGGCCTGAGGCCATTCTCTTAAGTGAAAAGAATCAGACATATTTTTAAACACTGCATTTTGCTGTAACAAAAAAGGACCAAAAAAGCACAAAAAGGACCAAACTGTATACAGATATTATGAAATAGGAAGAAAATTTTCAAAGGGGAAGGGGAACTGCGGAGGAGCGGGGGCAGGGGGTGAGAAGGAAGGGAAAAGAAAAAACTTAAGGAGGAAAAAACATGAAACAAAAGTAAATAAAGGCCGGCCAGATAGCTCAGTGCCTGCTCAGGCAGAGCACAGCAGCTGGGGCTGGATCCCCAGCATGCTGTGCCGACCGTGGGGCACACCGAGACAAAGATGGATGCGGGGCATGGTGGCACACACATGCAATCCCAGCAGTTTGGAGGCTGAAACAGGAGAATCACTATGAATCCTATCTACATATGAGACCCTGTACACCCTGTAGTACATACATGAAGAAAACATTTTGTACATAAGGAGAGGAAGAGGGGTTTAGCAAAGGTAGGAGAATAGGGAAATAAATCATTACAGTGTAAATGTTTCGTACATATATAAATTCCCTATAATAAATTTGATCATTAGTTGTATCTGAAATGTATCAATAAACTTAACTAATAGAAAAAGTAAAAAACAAACAAACAAACAAAAAAACATAGAACAGTAAGTCAGCGAAGCAAGCCCATGATCCCAGCACTCGGGAAGCTGAGGCACCAATAGCACGGCACGTTCAAGGCCGGCCGGAGCTACAGAGTAAGACTGTCTCCAGAAAACAACAAAGAAAAAACCCTTGCAACTCTACACCCATTTTTGATGCATGTTACTTAGTAACTGGTATTTTAGTCATGGATATGACTTTCATATGATTTTATATGGCTTTTATATGATATTTTATATGATTTTTTTAAAAATCTCCCTCTCATTAGAATGAAGAGGTAACAATGAAAATTTAAATTGGGGAAAAATTGTTTAATTAAAGGTAACATCATAATTCAGGATAAAAGCAGTAATTGAAAATTAAGTTTCTTTTGTGTGCGTGTGTGTGTACCAGGGATTGAACGCAGGACCTTGTGCTTTCCCGGCAAGCGCTTATTCCACTGAGCTATCTCCCCAGCCCTTGAAAATTCAGTTTCTAACTCTCCTACAAGCTTAGAAGAAGTGCTGTTATACTATGTGTAGAGTTTAGAATAAGATGTCGGCCTCCAGCTCCAGCCGTACGACTTCACCGTCTGTGAGCATACTCACACGTATGACCTACTCTGCACGACTCAGTTTGCTCCTCTGAAAATGGGAACAATAATCATAAGCTACACAACAGAATGAAGACGAGGGTCAGGTACTGCATGTGAGGCCATCAGAGTGACACCATCCACACAGAGAACGCGCAGTAAGTGACAGCGAGGAGGCGAGGAGACGGAAGGGGAGGAGAAGAGGAGCGCTCGCACTCCAAAGCCCACAGAGCTGCTACAAAGTCACAGCAGAAGTCAAGTCCTGCTGTGCTCTGTTTCACAGCCAGCTTACCTTATTATATTCCACATGAAGCTTTTCTTGCTCATTCTCTAATTTATCCTTTATATTCTTTTGCTCTGCCATATTTTCCTGAATTTGAACCATGCGCATATTTCTCTCTATTTAAATTAAATATCCAATTTTACTTTAGTACCAAGTAAAAGCTGATATAAGAAATATACAAAAAAAGAAACTATTCATAAAGACGTTCATAAGGATAAATCTACATTGCTGAAACACTTTTAAATATACAGGAAAAATATGAACCTACAATTTTATAAAAACCTACAACTCAGGAAAATAACATGTCTTATTTGACATACGTGACAGGACTAATGAACTTCTAAAAATTAACAGTATTAGCAAATACTCATTAGCAAACTATTCTCATTTTAAATGTGCATGTAGGAGTATCTATACTGACCAAAATAGTAATTCACAAAATCAGCAGTGAGAGCTGGCTGCTTGTGCTTCCTCCTTCCATCCACACTAGAGCTAGTATCTGAATTGTCCACTGGGAAGATATCTGTACTGATCCCCATTAGTTCTGCTTTCCGCATCAGTTTACGAATAGCTGAAGCACTACTAGTGAGTGGTCTGGGCAATTTTTCCCTTGGAACCCAGGCTTGGGGTCTGGTGGATCGAGCTAGTTCTGCCTTGGCACGATATTGCTGAAGCCGGGCATTGATCCTTGCCTATAAAAGAAATGTACACAAATTTTAAAATATAGTAAAGTGGAACACAGCCCTGATGATTTTTTATTTCTGTGCTCCAAAAAAGTAAAGACAGCTATAATCTCCTCACAGAGCGAAACTGTATTTATCAGCGGTCTTCATGGTATACCATGTAACTCTTGAGTTTCAACAAACTAGAGCTACACCTAGTAAGAACTGTCCCACTTGATGATCAGCATTGTGAGAAACTAATTTGACTAATTTGAACTTTTCTTTGCCTAATAACTATCCCTGCAGATTTAATGTACACAGAAAACCATTTGAAATGAACAAACGCATCAAACTCTCTGCATAAATGAACATTACACTGAAAATATCTAGTCAATACACTACATTCATAGGACAGTTTCCTCTAAACCACATCCCTCAATGTGGAAATGTGCTTTATTAACAACCGCTCTACTGACTCCCTGAGGAGGAACACAACCAAGCAAGCCCTACCACCGCTTACCTCCATCTTAAATCACTTCTCAGAAAACTGAGCAAATTTCATAGTTATACTGCACATATTAACGGCAAACACATAGGATTGATAATCTATAATATTAAAGGGAAAAAAGCACTGGTATGATCCCTTACCTGGGCTTCTGGTGAGAGCTGCTTCTCTCTCTCTTGCAAAGACATTTTACAGTAGGACTGTAGAGCCAAGTAGTTTTTTCTCTTCCACTTTCTGTCCAAACGATCTGCATGTTGCTTACAATAAGCAAAAAATGGATCTGCTATATCCTATACAAAAAAAGGATAGAAGATGAACATTTTGACAGAAATATTTCTTTTAAAAACCTAACACCAAAAGAAAAATAATTTTTGAAGAATTAACTAGCCTTAATTTCACAATAAACTGTACAAGTACATTTTGCACATTATAATAAAGATTTCTGCTTTAGAAACAATCCAATATATCAAATTCACATTAGCAATTTTTTTTTTCTTAAAGAAGCTGAGGGTATATGGCAGTAGCAAATAATTTGCTTAGCATGTTTATACCCCTAGGTTGATCCCCAGCACTGCAAAAGACAAAAGAAAATAAAGGACCTTCTGGATTTAAAAATACTGAAAGCAAATCTTATATACTGCTTGAAGTATTTCCATACTTCTGTAAAAAAAAAGTTTAAAAAGATATAACAGAAACAAATATTAAAAGTTCTGAATATATTAATAATGCAAAGCAACAATATTATACATTCAAAAACACAGGACTTTCAAAGATAGACAAATCTAACTGGTTAGCAACGTGTAGACAGATTCTCTCCAAGGGGAAAAAGATTTAAGGCCAGACCTTGACACTAAAAGGTATCTCCCTTATCTCCTTGCATAACTTCATAAAGAAATACAAATGAGAGGAGAGAAAAAAAATCAATACATTAAAAACCA
>NW_004524711.1:1621427-1628640 GCF_000260255.1 Octodon degus | reverse complement strand
CCTGGAAGAGAAAGTAGGAGGACATAAAATAAGTGAGGAAACTGAGTCATTAGGGACAGAGTGCATGCTTACTTAAGTGAGTTAAACATATACTTACCATGTAATCTACTTAGATAGGCAGCAGGCATCCGAAATAGGTTATAGTAAATCTGCTTTTCCTGCAGCCTTCTCCAACTTACTAAAATACAAACTAATTCTACCACACACTCAACCCTAGAAGAAGTCACCAAATCTTGATTTTTCTCTAGTACACTTCACCGTCTATTAGCAAATATCTACAAACTGTTGTACATCTCACTGCTTCCAGGCTTCCCTAAAGCCTGTTACAAGGGCTTCCTAACTGATCTCCATACTACCTCCCTTGCATCCCCATGGTCGACGCTGAACACAATATTAAAGAAGTTCTTTTAAATCTTCAGTCAATTTATATCAACACTATGTAAAATTCACTGCCTCCAACTGACTGAAGAGTAAAAACCTGAAGTCCTTTCTATGTTCTTCTTGATGCCACATATGTCTGCCTTTTCCCTCTATAATTTCCTTCCCAGTCAACACCCTAAGCCCCTAATTCTCCTACACTGCCTAGGCTGTCCCCTCGTTTCCATCTCAGGGCCTTTGCATATGTTATCCCTTCTGTGTCTGAGGCGCTGCTCTCAAATTCATGTCATCTGTCATGCTCTCACTTATTTTCCTGAAGGAGGGTGCAGTTCATGGTGGCAGAAAACAGCAAAAGCAGCAAAAGCAAAAGGGAGGAGCAGCAGAGAGCAAGACCTTTCCCTCCCTTACACTGTATACCACGTACCCTCCACACGTCAGTGTAGCACTCACATCCACAGTCCTAGCATTGGAACATGAATCAATCAAAACTTCTAGACGCCTGTCCGTGACTGCACAGGCTTTGGGAGCACACCGAGACACAAACCACAACACATCATACTATGAACATACCAATTTCTTTGACAGATATTGAATCAGATTTATTTTTCCAGCTGTCTCACTAGTACAGTGGCCATAAGGCCTCTGTTTTGACAGATGATCAGAAAGTATGCTGAGGGTAGATATACAAGAGAAATTTTCATCTCTTTCTTCCTCCCATTTTACTTTAAATGCTGTATTGTAAAAGTCTAGTTCATAAAGGTAATCAAGTCATGCTGATAACATCACACAACAGGCTTAAAGGCAACAATAAAAATACAGAAATAAACTAAAAGAAAAAGAAAACCGGGACTATGCTGGTGGAATAAAACGATACAATAAGCCTGGAGCATTATACTGCTTATCATTTCAAAGGGTTAATAGACTGTTCAGGCAGCTGCAAGCCTAGGAAACACACATCTTGAAAAAGATGAACCATCAAGACACATACATCAGCAAGGAAAATCTTGCCCAAGGGCTTTGCAAAGGGAATGTCAAGATTTGATTTAGATTTTAATGGGATTATACTGGCCAAGCTAAAAACTGCCTATATTCCCTTGAAAATGGGATTGCCAACTTGGAGTCAAATCTGGTCTTGATTGTTTTTATAAATAAAGCTGTACTGGGATATAGTCATGCTCATTTGTTTATGCATTGCCTCTGGTTGCTTTCATACTACTATGGAAAAGTTCAGTATATGTGACACAAACCATAATGTTGCAAAGCCTAAACTACTGACTATTTAGCTTATATTGAAAAAAAGTGTTATCCTCTTTTCTGGAAAAGTCAAAGTTGTAAGAGATTATTATATTAATCCAGGCAACAAAGAATGGATTGGACATGTTCTGAAAATACTGCTGAGAGGACATGAGGTCTAAGAGATTATAATCTCAATTAGATGCTGTAAAATTAATCCAAGAGTTTTTCTAAATAAGATTTAAATTATTAAATGCCTAACAGTCACATAAAGGCCACTGAAATTCCCACATAAAATATCTAAATTTAAGCAATATACTTGACAAATTCAGAAGTATTTGACCCATCAAGGGTTCATATCTACCAATTCTGATTCTCAGCAATATTAAGGTACCTCCTTCAGTGGCCCAACGTCTAATTTGAGATCTTTAAATTTAACCCATGAATGATTCCAATCCATTAAAGACTACAGGAAGAAAAATCACTAACATCTATAAATAATCTTATATTGAAGTGAAAAATTTCTACATAAGAAAATTAGACTTTAATCATATAAGAAACTACAAGTTTTGTTAGACTATAAGTAGCTTTAAGAATAACTACATAATATGAAACATAATGACAAATTTTTAGTCATCATAACTGAATCTATGCTACAGTTTGATACTGTTTGAACATCTTTCAAAAACACATTATCTCATAAGATAGCATAGTTTATCTTTCTAGAATAATTTCAAAGTTGATCAAAAGGAACAACTTCAAAATAGATTCTCACCAATGTAATAAAGCACCATGCCACAAGACTATGAAAAGTTATTTTTTAAAAAATGTTTAGAATATTACATAAAATTAAGTTATTTTTTTCAACCACTCCTTTACAAGGCCATGAGAAAAACGAAAATTAAAACTATACTGCAAAACCATCTTACTCCACAGAGAGTGGCTATCATTAAGAAATCAATAATAAATCCTAGAGAGACTGTGACTCCTCAAAAATTAAAATAGAAACACCATTATGATGCAACTACACCTTTTCCAGGTTTCTTTTTTTTTTTTAAAGTAAAAGTCATCACATTATAGTGATACGCACATACCCATGTTTACAGCAGCACAACAGATAACTCTTGGAAAGATCCCATACGACCATCCAATGATGAATGGATAAAGAAAATGTAGTATTTATACACAAGGAAGTACTACTGTGCCATAAAGAAAGATAAGCTTGACGTATTCATAATAGGTACACTTTGAGATCATATAATTAACTGAAATAAACAAGTTCAAATATCACATAAATTCTCTTATAAGAAACTCTTAAATGACAAACTCCAAAAAAAAAAAAAAAAAAAGGAGCAAAATATAAGACAGATAATAGGGAGATATTTTTCAGTTAGGAAGAGGATAAGAAATGGAGAGAAGGGAGGAAAAGGAGAAAAAGATTAGGGGCTGGGTAGATGGCTCAGTGGACTAAGCTTCCCTGACAAGCACAAGGACCTGAGTTCAATCTCCAGTTCTGCCAAAAAAAAAAAGAGAGAGGGAGATAGAGGAAGAGAGCGAGAGCGAGAGCGAGAGAGCGAGTGAGAGAGAGATTGAGAGAGAGAGAGGTATAGAAGGACACTCAGCAGTTTGATCCCTGGGCCTGCTGTGCCGGCCCCACCCCAGGGCATGCTGAGAAGGCAATTGAGACTGGGCGTGTGGTGCGCATCTGTAATCTCAGCTCTTGGGAGGCTGTAAACCGGTGATCACTATGAGTCCCATCTAGTAGTGAGACTCTGAACACCCTGTAAACCCTTCCCTAAAAATACAAAAAATAAAAGGAAATAGATAAAAAAAAAAGTTCTGAGGAAAAAAACTGAAATAGCTTTTACAAGTAGGAAAATGGCCAAGAGTTTGAAGGAGTAGGAAAGGATGAGAGGGATGAGGAATGAAAAGAGAACTAACATTTGCTATGTTTATGTACAACTCTCCATGATAAATATAATCATTCTGTACTACACACATGTACTAATAAGTAAATGTTTAAAAGCAATTCAAAGTAAAAATACAATATAAAGTGTTATACTGGATAAATAAGTCTTCATAAAAAAAAAAAACTGCTATGGGGAAAAAATCATAAATCCATAAGAAAAAAACTCATATATTCAACCTGATAAACCTTACGCATGCCTGTAATCCCAGCACTCAGGAGGCTGAGGCAGTAGGATCATGGTGAGTTTAAGGCCAGCTTGAGCTACATAAGCAAGTTCAGCAAGTTCAAGTCCAACCTGTACTACATAGTGAGACCCTGCCTCAAAAAAAAAAAACAGAAATCTTACAAAAGCTAAAGAAAATATAAAACAAACTGAGGCTTCCAAACAATAGATCTATTATAATTTAAAATGTTCCTTAATTTTAAAATGTTAATGCCCCATGAATCCAAACGTGTAGAACTATGTACAAATAACCAAGAATTACTTTCAAAAGCAAACCTCACTAATACCTACTTAGGCAAAGTCTTCAATTCTGAAACTGTTCAGAAACCTATATAACTTTCTAACTCTCTAAGTGCTTATCATAACAAAACAGGAACGTAAGTAAACATGCTACCATTTCTCCTGGCAAAACAGAGTACACTGAGCAAGGCAGCAACTAGGGAGGAAGGCCAGTTCACTATTCCAGCACCTACCTAATCAGTCATGAAGGGCAGGAAAGCACAGAGGCTTGAGCCCCAAGTTCCATATCCTGATGTACTTCAGGGTTCCCACTCAGTTCTCCCAAATTATCCCACAGGCATAGACATAGAGATAATAGGTTAAAACCATCTAGCTTATTTTATATTTTGTTTCATTTTAATGTTCATACTCTCAGATGAAAAGATGTGTCACATCTCAGAAGCACAGCACAGTGCAAGGATGAAAGATTACTTACTCAGTGTCAATGTCCAGTTCTTTCCCAAAGAAGGCTGCCATTAATGGAGCCCTTTCTGTGTGAGTGAGGCTCCTAAAGACAGCGCTGAAATGAAGCTTCTCTGGCCTTTTACAGATAGAAGCAGAAAGCAAGAACCAAAGAAAAAAGAAAGGCATCTGGGCAGGATCTCATATAGGGGAAAGGGGAAGAACGGGATGGTCAGAAGGGTCTGTTAAATGACAGAACTGGGCACTAATTTCAATGATGATAAAGAAGTACACGGAGGACAAAAGCCAGATCATTCACTCCTTAAAGCAATGCATCTCGACTTTGGCCAAATAGGCTCTCTTTTCTTCTGTAAGCACACATCCCAGGAGGCTTGGGGTTTGTCCTTTACTTTTGTATACCGATCTCATGCAGACCTCTGGCCCACAGATCCCAGAGAAATACGTTCTCTAGATCACTATGCTGTACAGTTCTACTACACACTACTGTACTGTTAATAGGTTCTTCACACCTTTTTGCTTATTACATAGAAATAGACCTTTTGTCGTCTCAAAAGGATTACTGTATATATGGTGCTATTAAAAGGGACCCAAATCACCATAGTGCAAAAGGGGAAACTTAAGATGATTATGACAGAATCGTCTTAACCAAAAAGGTCATCTTTTTTTTTTTTCTGTATTTTTTCATAAGATCTACAGGGTATACAGGGTCTCACTACAGAGACTGGACTCGTAGTGATCTGCCTATGTTCAGCCTCTCAAGGAGCTGGGATTACAGATGTACGCCACCACGCCCAGTCTCAATCCCAACTCAGCAAACCCTAGGGGCGGGGCCAGCAGGGCACACCAGGGATAGAATCACAGCCTCCTTGGCTGCCTATGCAGGTGCTTTTATCTGCTGAGTTATTTGATCGGCCTTCAACTTTCCAGAGGTAGAAACTAAGCTTAACCTACAGAAGTTTCAGATTTATATAGCCTACTGCAATGTACTTAGCCTCTTTAAGCTTTTGTCATCATCCACAACTGCAGCCATAACAAATCCCCACAACTCTACTGTAGAATTTTATCTCAGTGTCCACCTTGTAGCTGTGAAAATGCTGTATTCATCTGTACTGTTCATCAAAATACAACTCCTCAAAATCAGAGATTAGAATAAAAAGACACAAAAATACTATTTTTCTAAGGTGCATTTAAGTGAAAATATTATATATAATATATCCCTCACTTCTTCAACAAATTTTCTTTATCAGATTATCCTTGTTTCCTGGTTATGAAACAAACTGAAATAAAACCCAAGCATAATGAACATTGTACATAATATTAAAAATTTACCCAATAAAAGACAAAACATACTAAAAGGTTGTTTAGATAGTATCATAAAAGTATGGAGAGCAAAGTTAGGCAAAAATATTGTAGGTAGTCAAACAGGGCTGGGCCCTGGAGAGGTCAATGCAGAAGACAACTGTGGCTGGAGGTGCATTCGCTGAAGACCTGGCTTCAATAAAAAGGAACTACTCCCCCAAATAATTACCCTAGGAATAAACAGCAGTGATTGATAGTCTAAGTGGGCATCAATCACCTTTCCGTGGAGAATAAAGCCTCCTAAATCTACCCCTTCCAGGCAAATCCTTGCCGACCCATGTGCACTTCCCCATTTGAGTACCAGTGAATCAATACTACGCTAGTAAGTACATTTGTGGTACACTTATTGGTTGACTATAGTTTTGTCCCATCTCACACCCATCCTATGATTTGCTGTTGGATCAGTATTACTTAAGCAACTATATTTGTATACTTTCATTGATTGAGAAAGGTTCTGTCCCACCTGGTGGCTTTGCTCAATAAAATACCCTAGAGATGCAGGGCCCGTGGGCAATCCACTTTCTGGGCACCCTTCTGTCCCTCTCAGACAGAAGCTTTCTTTCAGTAAATTTTTTTCTACTCTAACATTATCTCTAAAATTCACTTCTTTTTTTTTTCACTTCCTCATTTTGCTGAACATAAACTCAATATTTTAGACATCTAGCAGGTTTGGAGTTTCATTCCTCTATGTCAAAGTCATCATGAATATATGAAAAAAATGACAGAATATTTAATTATTTGCACATAAAAGCTTAAAGAATCAATCAGCTATGGTCTGAAGATTTTTTAACACTGTCAGAAATTGAGGACCCAAGGAATTTATGTAACCTACTTTCAGATGTTACCATATAACAAATTCAAAATTTTAAAAATTTAAATGTCTATTAATTTATTCTAAAATGACATTACCATTAAGTGCATGTTTATTAAAATAATTAATTTACATAACAACTTTAGTGAGAATAGTACTGTTCTGTATTTTTATAATTTTCTTTTAAAGTCTATAAGACAAAAAAAGACAGCTGAGATTCAAAACCTTCCACTACTTTTTAATGTTTTGTGTAAACTCTAGAAATCTCTACTATTACTCATAAGAATATAAGTTTTTTAAATAAATGTTGATATACTGTTACAAGTAACTTCTATCTCAGACTATTTAAAATCCAACAAGAGCTAGGGATACAGCTCAGTGGCACAGCATCTGCCTGGCAAGTGCAAGGCCTTGAGTTTGATTCCTGGTACCAAAAAAACAAAATATACCATCAGCCAAATGAGATCCTTGGGGCCGGGGAGATGGCTCAGTGGAATAAGCGCTTCCCTGGCAAGTGCAACGGCCTGAGTTCAATCAC
>NW_004524711.1:1615883-1619837 GCF_000260255.1 Octodon degus | reverse complement strand
CTAAGAACCTTGGCCAGCTCAGCCCACCCTGGAGGCAGGGCTGGCATGGCACGTGGTGCTGGGGACTGAACCAAGCATTTGCCTAAGCTTGCCTAAGCAGGCACATTAGTCCACTGAGCCATCTCCCCAGCCCTAAGAACCTAAAACATTAAATGAATTAAAAACTGCTTCTTTCTAAAACACTTTCCTTATAAAAGGCACAAGTTTATTTAATGGTTATCAGTAAGCTTAAGGACAGAAGAAAAATAAAAATCTCACATATTTAACTTTTTTGGAGGCTTGCTTTTGTGAAGACTATGTATAAAACCCATTGCCAGGGAAATAGCCTGAATGTGGCAATCCTTGTTTGATGTTATATCCTTTCTACTTAAAAACAGCTTCCCAAATCTCTTTGGTAGCTTACACCCTTGGAATTTTTCAAAGTTAAAATTACAGATATTCACTGAGTATCCACATCATTTTCACATAAGAAAAAAACATTACATTTTTTTTTTTCTTTGCAGAACTGGGGATTGAACTTAGGCCCTTGCACTTACCAGGAAAGTGCTTATTCTACTGAGCTATCTCCTCGGCCCCCAAAACGCTAAAACATTAATGGCTGAATATAAGTTTACCCAATTTGAACATCTTACAAAGAAAATAAAGATATCTGAATCTATTAGTAAACATGTGCTATTTTAGTAGTAAAACACCTTCACTATGAAAAAGTATATGCTCCTACAAATAATGAAATAGTTTAAGCTACTGAACGCTAGTACACATCAGGTAGTTCGCAATCACTTATTACTGTTTTCACCAGAAATTACAGTTATTGAAAGTTAATTTGAAGTTAATCTATGATAATGAACACTAGAAATAATGAGAGAAACAATATTCCTGGCAAGCCATGAGGTATGATGGATGTGTTTTTGTAAGGGATATGTTTTGCTATGAAAATTAATTTTTCTTCTACAGTAGAATGACTGTCACACATTGAGAGAGATTTTTTAAAATAGGACAAAAAATATATACATTATTAGATTTCTAGCTAAATTGCATCATTAATAATTTAGTACTAAAGAGCTGAGCAAGCAATAGGCTAATAAGCACTTCTATAAACGCCAGTGCTATAAATAAAAAGCCACATAAACTAACAAGTAAAAGGGAGAGGCCAGTCATATACTGAGCTAGCACAAGTTAAATAATTAAATAAAACAGAGGAGTAGATTCTCAAAAAAATAAATAAAAATAAACTAACAAGTAAAAATGTTCTCTTTTGCAATAAAAATCACTTTGTCTTACCTTTGCACCATATTTGGAATAGTTCATTTCTGTTAGTGTTACTGGTCGTAATTTGTCAATATCTCCAAAGGCTACTCCAGGCACATAGAGGGCACAGACAATGTGAACCCATCTAAAAGGAGAGAAGATCTTGCTTTGCTATCAGAATTTTTTATGAAATTCTCACATTGAAAACAAGCATAAAACATATGTCATCTTAAAATACTACAAAAGAACTCTTTAATCAAATGTTAAAATCTTAATGTCAGACATGTAAATGAAGAACACAGAACACATAGAATGACAGCAGTTAATTACGAAAAATGTACCTGCATCATACCTGCATTACTACTTTTCCATTAGCTTACCCAAAACTTAGATTTAACTATTTTAACTGCCTTTCACTAAAATTCACTGCACTATCTGTTCAACCTAACATTTGCATAAAACTACTATTCAAGTAAAATAAAACATTTTCATAAGCATATGAAAAGTATTCACAACCACTGCTGTAAGCATTCAAAGAACTAAGGATGCTAACTTAAGAATTAAGGATTCCAATTTAAGAACTATGAACTAAAGCTGTTTCACTATTTCAAAAAAAAAAGTGCTCACTTCGGCAGCACATACACCAATTTAAGAACTATGAGGTTACTGTGCAATAAGTAGGTAAAATTGTTCTTTATTGTTATTCTTTCCAAAGATGTCATGTAATCCTTAAGGACATATTTTAAAATATATTTTGGTGTGAAGTTTAACTTTATTCCCTAGTTCAAAGCTGATCACTTGAAGAAAGTACAAACAAACTATTATAATAGAAGTCACACTTTCATTCATCCCATCTGTTCACCAAACAATGTATGTCCTAAGATTTATGTGCCCCATATATATTTTTAGTCTAAATAATGTTGTAACATTAAATAAAGAATTTTCCATTCTAGTAGACTTTTAAAAAATTAAGAGTTGGTTCCAATTTTATGTTTTTATAATTGATCTGATTAAGCCCTCTGCTCACAACCAATGTTGATTCACTATCTTTGAAATTTAAATGTCTAATTTATAATTCTTCTGTAAAAATGAGACAGCAAATCTATTGACCCTGAATATATTAATAACAAACAGCTTTATTTCAGATGGGAGGCTGTGAAGAGCACATGGTTCTGGTTTCACAATATGAGTTGAAAGGACTGAGAATAGCTATATACTAAGGAAAACGGCAACAAATCTTTTAAAATATTATCTTTTTATTAGGAAAAAAGTTCTGATTGTCTTGATAGAACATTTTAATCCAACCTACCAAATGCATACTGTGGAGTTCAATATAAAGAAACACATCTTCAACAAGAAGCTGCTTTTTCAATTTAATTTGTACATTTTTTTCATGCTCCACTGGTGTATTAAATGTTGCTGTACTCTATAGGAGTTTGTTTTTGATAAAACCAATAGCTGGCTGCTTGCTTCATACTGACCTTCTTAAAACGTTTTAGGAACAAGTCATATAAGTACTATTGATTGAACCTGCCATTTCAGCATGACTGACACACTTCAGTGTCTCATTTTGTCCAACCACTCATGTGAGGCTACCAACTTAAATCCTTATTAAAATACATATTAAAGCAAGTGAAAATTGCTGCTAAGACAATTTTGATCACTTTTAATGCCAGTATATATTTTTTATGTGCTTAGCAACATATACGTTAGAACTTTGTAATTAAGACAAATCAGGAAATGAAAACCAAGTACAACTTCCTGTTACTTTACCATCCATTTTGCTTGGAGCTATGACAGATGTTGATCAGGAAAGGAGCAGAAAAATAAGCATCATAGAAAACAGTCAAAATTGTCACTCTACCGTAAAAACTACTTATAGGTTCTTTTAAATGCGTACATGTCAATAAAGCAGACTAAATAGAAATGTACTTCTCAAAAGAATCATTTCAGAATGGAAACCATATTAATCAAATGATTTTGAAATGCTGTGTTTTTACAGTGTCTTTGTAATATACATATTCATTTTAAGTATGTTAATTTATTTCTTCAATCAATAAATAATTTCTAAGTATCTAACAGGGAACACTACAAAAGCAGTGAAAATTTACAAATATTAATCTGTCTAACCTGCTGTCTTCACTCTGTAGTTAAATGCTAGAAAGGAATAAAAGCCTAAAAGTTTTCCGTGAGTACGAGATTACTTTGCTCACTTTGCATATCAAGAAATGAGCTCATATGATTAAGTAATTCCAAAACATAATAAGGCTAGTAAGTGATCATTGTGCCTTAAAGGAATTAAATGCCACCTTCTGCTCTTACAATGCTTACTTGGAAAAAATGAGGAATTTAGATGACAACTTTTGCGCATTACACAAAGGACAGGAGAATAACCAACAAAGGACAAAAGGAAGGTACGTTTACTATTTTCCATAATCAGGTCTATAAAATACTTAAGATAGGCAAAATATTCTCTTTAAGGTGTGAAGTAAACATATAATCATAGACTGTCTTCACAGTTTTCACATATTCCATCACATCACGTTCTATGTACAACTTGGACCTCACATCAACAATAAATGGGAAAAATTCCAACTAAGCCTCCTTAATAAGGTTAATTTCAAGAACTAAGCTTTTTTATTCTTTCTATATATTATTTTCTCCTGTTTCCATTTAAACCTAGGCTATCAAAAGCCTGTCAAATTT
>NW_004524711.1:1613070-1614549 GCF_000260255.1 Octodon degus | reverse complement strand
GCAGTGGCACACACCTATAATCCCACCACTGGAAAGGCTGAAAACAGGAGGATCACTATGAGTCTGAGCTTCATTGTGAGACCCTGTATCAAATACATGAGGGGTAAAAAAAGAAGAAAAAAACATCTATTACATAATTAAAGCTATAGAACAATGTGAAGTTCTTCCTAAGGTTAAGCAAATCTGCAACAAGGCATGTAGTTAAGAGTCCAGAAATTCAACACAAGAACAGAATCTTAAAACCTGTCAGAAAAAAGAAACCGACTATAAAGGAATGTCCTTTAGAACCACAGCTGACTTCTCAGGACAAACAATACACTCAAGTCAAAGAGAGCGTGGCATGAAGAATTTCAAGTTCTAATGGAAAACAACTTTCAATCCAGATTGCTGTACCCCACAAAACTGTCAGAACTGATGGAAGAAATAGGACACTTCCATGACAAAGTACAGCTGAGGAAATTTATGACCTCCAAGCCAGCAATCCAAAATGTTTTGAAGGACGTTCTAGAAAGAGATAACAAGGACTACAACTCTATGAACTCCAACAGAAGAAATCTACCAGGCAAGGCAAAGAAACACAGGGAAGGAAACAAAAGGGGGGAAGCCAAAAACAAGGATAATTCAGTACACACTAAGTAGAACCATCAATATTAATGATCTCAAATTACCAATCCAAAGACAGACTGGCAGAATGGATCATGAAGTAAGATCAAACAATATGTTGTATACAAGAAACACACTCAAAAACAAATTCACAGAGTGAAAGTCAAAGGATGAAAAATAATATGCCATGTAACAGGAACCCACAAAAAAGCAGAGGTAGCTATTCTATTTGTAGACAAAGTGACTTTGAAGCCAAGATTGAGAGAGATAAAGAGGATCAATATATCCTTGTAATGGGAACAATCCAAGAAGTAGTAACAATCATAAATATGTATGCAACAAATACCAGTGCATGGAACTACATAAAAAAAATATTAACAGACATGAAAAATCAAATAATCACGAATATGATTGTGTTGGGGAATCTCAATACCCACTGTCACAAATAGATTGACTAGACAAAAATTAATGAAATATTAGAACTGAATTAAACTTTTTTAAAAAAACCTTTTTTAAAATGTATTTAGTACAGGGTTTACAGAGTGTCACTACACAGATCAGACTCGTAGTGATCATCCTGTTTGCAACCTCCCAAGTGCTGGGATCACAAGTGAGCACCACCACACCCAGTCTCCTGAACCAAACTTTTGAAAATGGACTTAAGTGGATGTATACAGCGTGTTTCACGATGCAACACCATTATAGGCATTTTTCTCAGCTGCACATAGGACCTTCTCCACAATAAATGACACATTAGCTCACACAACACACTTCAGTAAACGCAAAGGAACTGAAATTATCCCATGTATATTATCAGACCATACTGCAATGAAATTGGAAATCAATGGCAAAAGAAACCACAAAACTTCATAAACA
>NW_004524711.1:1604996-1612230 GCF_000260255.1 Octodon degus | reverse complement strand
ATAGAAAAATACAAAAGAAATGGACAGATTCCTAGATACATATAAACTATCAAAACTGAATCATAAAGATATAAAAATCCTAAATAAATCAATATCAAGCAATGAAATCGAAGACATAATTAAAAACCTACCAACAAAGAAGAGTCCAGGTCCCGATGGATTCTCAAACTCTTTAATGAAACTGAAAGGGAAAACTCCCAGTACCCAGACACCAAAACTAGAGAAGGACCCAGGTGAGAAAGACAATTACAGGCTAATCTTCCTAATAAACAGAAATGTACAATTTCTCAGTAAGATACTAGCAAACAATGCAGCAGATCACCAAGATTATACAGTATGATCTAATGGGATTCATCTTGGGGATGCAGGGATGGTTCAGCACACATAAATCAATAAGTATAATACACCATACTAACAGAGCCAAGGACAAAAACCACATGATCATCTCAATAGATGCAGAAAAAGATTTTTAACAAAGCCCTCACCCATTCATAGTAATAAAAAAAATAAAAAAAAACCTACAGAAATTGGAACAGATGGTCTTTACCTCAATCTAATAAAAGCCATCTATGACAAACCAATGGCCACCATCGTAATAAATGGACAAAAGCCAAAGCCTTCACTCTAAATTCAGAAACAAGACAAGGATGTCCACTGTTTCCACTTTTATTCAACATACTCCCAAAGACTTTGCACAGAGGAATTAGACAAGAGAAGAAAATAGATATGAATATTTTAAATGTGAAATCATAAATTTAAAGTAAAAATAATTTTGTCCTTGAAAGAAGTTATTGTTACAAAAAAAGAAAACTCTGTAAAGTCAGCAGTAGGCAAAATGTTGCATTCAAAGGAAAAAATATAAAACAGTAAGTATAGTCCATCTATTTTGTCAATGGGCTACGCAATACCACAGGGGGGAAAAAAGATATACTTTCTTTACAAAATAATGTACCTTCAAAACAAATTCTTTCAAACTAGAGAAAAATCTGTATTCAAACAAGGTAAACAATTACCAAGACAATAAATCCCAGACTATCAAATTTACTAACTTCATTCAGCACAATCAGGGCAAATCACAGTTCACTTCTTTAGAAAAAAACAAAATTTCAATTCTATTTTTAAAGAAAAAATTTTCTTTAAGACTAGAATTGAATATACTACACAGGGCAAACAACTGCAGAGTTTTAAAGTACCTACATAAAACATCAGGAATGATTCCTCAGCTCCACATCACGACATTTCTCTTTTGTAACTCAAAATAGTGACTGCACAAGCTGGAAGAACAACCAGCAAGTAGGTAAGGATTTTTTTCTTTGGCTTCACTGCCCCTGAAAACTGACCCACAGTGGACCATCACTTCATACAGATCTTGTTTTACTAACCACCTTCTCCATACTTCTCAGTAATCCCACTGGGTTTACTGAGCTCTAAGATTTAGCACTTTGTGTCCAGTCTCACCACTAAAATCTTTCTTGCACACAAAATGTAAGTATGGAAAAGTTATTTTGTATGGATAAACATATAAAATGAATTTAGATACAAAGGACTCATTTTATATGTTAGTTACATTTTCAAATTAAGTATACAGGGGAAAACTGTTTCTATCACCATGTATTAAGGATTCATCTGTAAATAGTAATCTACATAAATCATATTTAAGGAAAAATAATATTAGTTTTTTTTCCATTTTTTTTAATTTTTCCAAATTTTTGGTTGGTTCCAATTTATTTTATTTTTTCCCCGGTTTTTCCCAGGGAAAAAAAATATTTGCAGACTTCTAACGTTTATGTATGCAACCTTGGACAAACCAAGTCTCTCATATTTAGTTACCATATATACAGTATATGTTTAATATTTAACCTAGTATCTCTCACTACATAAAAAATAGGAACACAAAACTTGCTATCGAACATACTTTTACTGTATTTATCATGCTATCACTAGACCTTGGATCATAAAGTACACCCTTGAAATAAGATTTCAAAATGATTAATATAGCTTAAAGTAACTATTAATGTATATGACACCCATCACAAAGATATCCTGAAGCACAGAATCAAAGTTGCCCAATGACGTATAAAAAACCAAATGGTTATTACACAAACATACTCTACCTAGTAAGCAGTCTTGCATATAATAAAAATTAAAACAGCCTGGGGCTAGGCTAACAGAAAATTAAAAAATAAAGAGTGAAGAAAACTGCAGTATACTTCCACTGTATTAATGCATAGCAACTAAATCTGAGGGCAGCTGCTGGTAATGCGCTACCTAACGTTCCGTCACGTAGTAGGATACACACCTGACAGTTTTCTTCACACACACCGTCCGTCATCAGTGCATCAGGATAAAGGGCCTCCCGCTTGGGGTACCCTACCACTACAAATCAATTATCAGCTCTGCCACAAAGGTGCTTCTGCCAACTGACAGGCTGCAGCCCTCCGACTGTAAAGAGATTTATTTACTTTTAGATGAAATGAGCTCTGTTCACCAGAATCTCTAACTGCGTTTAATTATGATCATTTGAGGGTAAATACTTTCAGGAAAAAAAGAAAAGAGAAAATGCGTCCAGTGCAGCGGTTGTCTGGCTACTGGAAGCACAAATGATGGCTTCGTATCTACCTCGTGACGGTGTAAAATCCGCACCCTTTCACTTGAAATCACCCTTCAAATTTTGAAGTTTGATCTTTTCAAGGAAGTTTTATCTTCTCTCAATAGTAAGGAGCGGGAGAGCCCGTCAGCCATGCAGCTGTGCGGAGAAACAGCTGACAGCCTTCTGGGGTAGACTAGGCGGCCAAACTAGGATGCTCGAAAGCCTGGCCGTGCTCAGTGCATATTTAATGTGTAACAGTTCGCCCCCATTTTATGGAAAGGTAACACCATGATAACACAAGAAGCACTGTATTTGAAGTATTTTATTCTTTCTGCTCTATACCTGCTATATTTCACCGTATATTCTTTCATTAACAGAACAAAAATAATCTTCAGTAAAAGAGACACTTAGAAGTTCGTAAACATGGAATATTTAAGAAAGTTCCTTGCCTTAATTACAATATAGAAGTCTGTAACTTTAAGCAGCTTGAATTTAAAAATAAAACAAAACCCAAACTAACAACACTATTTTCTACTGTACTTTAGAAAAATTCACTTTCTGGGATTAATTAATGTATATGAAACTTCATTTACTGAGAAAGCAGAAAAGACAAAGCTGCATTAAAAAAAAAAAAAGAATAACCAATGAAAATTACCATCAAGTTAAAAGGTACAAGACGAAATGTAAAAAATATTTGCAACGACAGAGAATGTTGTGCCAGGCACAGGGGTGCACACCTACAATCCCAGCACTTGGGAGGCTGAAGCAGGAGGATTACCATGAGTTTGAGACCAGCATGGGCTACATAGTGAGTTCAAGGCCAGCCTGAACTACAAAGTGAGAAGAAAGCAATAAAAAAAAAAAAAAAAAAGAAAATATTTGCAACACATTTATCTTATAGAATTTTCTCCCTGCTGAGATAAAATACCAGATATCTAAAGTTAAAGGAGAAAAGGTTTATTTCAGCTCAGTCTGTAGAGGTTTCAGCCCGTAGCTGTCTGGTTTTAAAAGCAGAGCGGCATAAGAGAGCAGAGACAGCAAAGGGGAAGCAGGCCACGGTGTGGCAACCAGAAGGCAGCACGGAGCAGCAGCAACAAGCTTGCTTTATTCATGTTCCAGCGAGGCCACAAGGCTAAGGCCTGGTGGGACCATACCAAGAGGGGGGCTTCCATTATCCACACTGCTAATCCCACTATCACACTATTAAGCTACATTCACAAATCCTAATCCAGCCATCTCCAAGACTCCCCACCAATGACCACAGGAGGCTTTGAGGAACATCTAGATATAAGCCATGACAACATAAAAAATATTACCACTAAAATTAAAAAAAAAACAAAACAAAACTATTAAGTCAGTGACAAACAGAAATGGTTAAGAAATGACAAAGGAAATACACAGGCAAGTAACAAAATGTTAACAGCCACAAGATGCCAAACTTCATTCATAATAGGGGAATGTACATTTTATTAAAGAGACAGTATATTGGGATAAAATGCACAACACCCACAGATTAAAGGAGGAAAGCTTTATTTTGGCTCACAATGAGTGCAGTCCATGGTTGGCAGGCTCCGAGGCAGAAAGAGCACTGTAGAAGGGCCTGGTACAGGCACACTGCTCAGCCCACGGCAGCCAGGAAGCAGAGACAAGGGAGCGACAGGGAGCAGAACTAGACCTTTCCAGGTCAGGACCTCAGGGACCTGTGTATCCCAGTGAGACCTCACCTCCCAACAGCACCTTCAGCATATTAGTTGTCCCCTAAGCACAGGACCCTGTGACTCAATCATCCTCCAAAAGCCTTGTGAACCCTTGGGGGACATTTTATAACAATTTGCAACAGTAAAAAGACAATTCATTAACACACAGTGTTAGCTAGTTCACAGGCTGTTTAACGAGTGGTAAAGCACTTGCCTAGCATGCCCAAGGCCCTGTGTTCAATACCCATCACCACAAAATAATAAAATAATAATAAAATAAAAAAGAAACCCCGCAAATCCTTCAAGTACATACTTTGTGCACTACTAGAAAAATGTATCATTCTTTTATATAAAATGCATACAAAAAAGAACCAAGTCATCAATCTCTATTCCTAAAGCTGTACTAATAAAAGTCCAAAGAGGCACATTTATTCTCCAAGAACAAACTCTTCTAAAAAATATAAATTTCATATATGAAAATGCATGAAGTATTAATAACATGAAATTCTGAATGCATCATATTATACATTATTTTCTAACCATGTCTTTTATACTCCAATTTGTAGGATTTATAAGAATTATTTTGTGGCTAAGGATCTATAGTATAGACCCATGGCAAAGCACTTGTTAAGTATGTATGTATAAGGCTTAAGTTTAACTTCCAGCTCAAAAATGAAAAAAAGAATAAAACACTTTATTACACATCACATTAGGAATCACCCTTCAATATTTCCTCAAAGCTCCAATTCAAGAAAAACTATAGTATTAAGTACTAAGGACCTTTAATATTTTCTAGGTCACATCCCAAAACAAAAACAACAAAAAAGTAACCCTAACTTTTAGAAAGTAACCTTTAAAGCAATGGAGCAAAAATAGGTTTTCTGAACAAACGATGATGGTACAACTAGATAAAACGATGTGGAAAAACATGTAGACACAGACCTATTGCCTAACAAAAATTAATTAAAGTGGATCATTGACTCTAATGTAAAATTATAAAACTGTTAGAAAATAACATGGGAGAAAATCTAGATGACCTTGTGTTCAACTGTGACTTTTGAGCTGCAACATCCAAAGGAGAGTCTACAAATGAAATGACTCACAAGCTGGAGAGCATTTAAATGTTAGACTGCTGCCTTGCAAAAGGCATATGCGGTAAGAAAAGGTCTGCAAGACATGCTTGCTAAAGAACTATTTTCCAAAATACAAAGAACTGTCAAAACTCAGCAATAAGAAATAACATAATTAAAACTGGGCAAAAGATTTGAACTTGACATTCCTTCAATAAAGATATAGATGGCAAATAGGTTTATGAAGTTCGTTCCATATCACGTCATATGTCACTGGGGAAATACAAACTAAAACAACAATAACAGACCACGATGCTCCTGTCAGAATGGCCAAAGTACAGAATAAGAACACCGACAACAAATGCTGGTAAGCATGTAAGTGGTCAACAAAAATGATCAGCTAGTTGGTAATATCATCATTAGCCAGAATAAATCGCCATAGAGACACTGCCAATCAGCTTGAAGTATTCTAATTCCAGAAAAAATGCTTTCTGATTTGGACTAACAACTCTAGAAGTCCTTCTAGGGAACTACTCTCAAATTCACCAAGGTTTTATTTGACCTTGTTTTTATAAAGTAAGTACGATTATATCTATAACTAAATTTCTAAACTGACATACAATTCATTTTTTTTCATAATTTTATTGATAAACAAATAGCAATGAGACAGTTTCAAATCAAATCGCTAGGACAGTTTCAATAATTAACACACTGCATACATTCTTCCTAGTGGTTAATTGCTGTACAAGAAGCGGACTTGAGATCCTATTTACAAACGCCATTAGAACAAATCATTCTATTCATTAAGAGAATGTAACACAATTCATAAAAAGCTAATGTTCATAAATTTATAAAAATACAGTTAATGATTCTGTGCTGAAAATATTTTTCACAAGAATCATAATTTGTCTCTACACCTGGAGTAATACTCACTGCTTAGACAATCATTTATGCAGAACACGAAAGATAGCCTTGGGCTGGTGAGATGGCTCAGTGGTCTAAAGGACCTACTTAGAACAAGCTTAGCAAAGCACAGGGACCCGCGGTTCAATCCCCCAGCACCACATGCCAGCCAGCCCCGCCCCCTGGTGGGCTGAGCTGGCCACACACACACACACACAAATAAATAAAATTTTAAAAAAATAAAAAAAAAGATAGCCTTGAAAAAGAATTCCTAAATGCAAAGAAAATTTTGCATTAACTTCCTCAAAGTGAATTTATTAATATAAAAGATGGTTAAAACCATGAATGCCTTAAAATTTCAAGAAGTAAAAAGCAGTAAGCTACAGTATATGAATATGCTGAGAAATAATTTACAGCAAGAATTGATAGCCTATATGAAACACAAGAATCATCTATTTTCACCAACCAAGTATGCTATGTTTCCTCACCTATGTCCTATTAAAAAACATGTATGTGCACTGGGGCGCTTCTCATGTCCACCGCCAAGCGAGCCCTTGTGCCCTGTACACAGTTTCACCCACTTGTCCATCGTCTACAAAGATAAACTCATGACACAGAATCTGTAATTCACTTACAAAATTTTATGCCTTGCTCTTATTTATAAACATGTCTTACCTGCCCCAGTATAAAACAGAGACGGGAGTGAGACGACCGGGTCCGCGGGATCCTGAACAGACCCAGAGTGCAGGCCCAGGGAGTGAGTGAGACGACCCAGGCCGCGGGATCCTGAACAGATCCAGAGCGCAGGTCCAGAGATTGAGTGAGACAAACCGGGGCCGCGGATCTTCATTGGACCCAGGCTGCAGGCCCAGCAGGGAACCCTTCAGCAGAACTCCCTGCAAAGAGGCTAGAGGCAAGACCCACCCAGCTGATTCAGGAGCAGAACATCTTGCCAGAGAGACACAAAGGGCTCA
>NW_004524711.1:1599992-1603311 GCF_000260255.1 Octodon degus | reverse complement strand
AAAAAGAGGTTTGTACCTATGTTGTTTATTTATTATTTTTTGCCTATATCTTGTAATATGAGAAACTACTTTGGCAGTAACAATACACAATGTACTAACCACTGTTACGCTCCTAAAATCTTGTTTTGAGATTTTGTACCACTGTTTTTATTTTTTTTCTTCAAAATAAAAATAACTGATGTCAAAAAATAAAACAGAAAAAAAAGTTAAATAAATAAAAAAGAGACGGCAGAATATTTCTGTCTCTCCCAGTTTCCTAGCACAGTCTTGTACTTAAATATTTGTATATTCAAGAAAAAGTATGTTATTTAAATACTAGCTGAAGTTTGTATCAAATACATACAGAAAGCTGTGTTTCCCAAATCTCATCTTTCCTAGGAGATAATAAGTTTAAAGGATACATGTCAAAAAGCAAAATGCTGATAGTCACTAGCTCAAAGATCCACGACAAGAAGTACAGAACAGGGTGAAATACTCAAAACCACGAATTTACTTTGAATGGGGTAAGTAGATAACAACAGCCACAGCCAGGAGAAAGCAGATCTAGGAGGAGATCATGTTGGAACCCTTTGGGTCTCACAGTTCTGGAGTCCAAACTAAACAATCAATGGGTTGGAGTGCCTGTGATTTTGTTAATCCTTCCTCTGCTGCTGCACTGAATTTGACTTTCAGTATTGTTACCAGTAGGTTAAAGACTCATGAGGAAAGACTATTAACTCAACTACTTGTAAACGTTGCATAAGATAAAAATGACTCCTACTGGTAGATGTATTTGAACTGAAAGGAATTATAAATGCGTGGCAGAATACTCAACGTGGGTTTTCCTAAATGTTGGAACTCTCATGGAGGATAGCACATACAACTATAGAACTGTGAAAAGATGTATTGCCTTCCGAATGGAATAAAGCCTCCAGACCAGGGTGATTAGGAAATCTTTTTTTTAAAAAAAGTATAAACATGAGGTATAAGTCATGCACCTTAGGAAATCCTGTTTCTCTGTATCTGAGCTGTAACCTTAGAGGTAAGCAGAGAAGTAGAGAGGACTATGAGGATTCCAAAGAAGACAGCTAGCTCCTAGATGACTGTGAACTACTCAGGGACTACTACAAACACATGAAAATGGCCCTTCACGCCACTGCAAGACTCTAAGGCAAATGAGTCACTATCTATAGCACCTGAAGAAATACCTCCCAACAGAAGCCACCACTCCCGTTTTAGGAATAACACACGGTGTCTACAACACACCTGACTTAACTGTTAGTGTCTCAACTCTTGCATGACCCACTGAAACCAGGGTCTCTTCAACAACCTAGTAAACACTATACCAAAACTTCCCACTCACAGCAAAAGAAACTACAAAAATATTAGACTATGGTACCCAGCGAGAAATACACTGAGCACTGACTAACAAACCAATACCTCAAGATACATCCTCAGCAAAAAGCTGGTTACTAAACAGACTATCTCATGACAATGGAAGAGATATCCAACCTATGAGATGTGCAAATCTCAACCTAAGAACACAAGAAAAATGAAAAAAAAAAAAAAAAAAAAACCAACTACTATAACTCTTAATATTACATTCCAAAAACAATGTTAGATAAAATGCTTTCCACTATGGAAATTAGTATGGAGATTCCTCAAAAAGCTAAAGTTCAAGGTTCCATTTGACCCAGCTATTCCCCTTTGAAGTATATTCCCAAAAGAGTTAAAAGCATCAGACCACAGTGATACATGCATACTCACTGTTATAGCAGCACAAGTCATAGTAGCTAAAGCTTGGGAAGAGCAGGATTTAGACACACAGATCAACCAATGTGGTCTGTGTAGATAATCGAGTACTACTCTGCCATAAAAAGGATAAACAAGTCATTTGTAGGTAAATGGATGTCACTTGAGGCCATAATTTTAAGTGAAATGAGATACACAAGTTTAAGTATCACATTATTTCTCTTGTGTGAAATTACCTATAAGTAAACAAAAAAAGATATTGGGAAGCAGAACCTATTTCAATGCAAAAAGGAACAAGGGAACAAGGAAGGCAAAGGGGGAAAAAAGGAGTTTAAAAATGAAGGGAGGAAAAAATGGAAACAAAGTTTCTATAAATGGAGAAGGAAAGAGGGCTGAAGCAAAGGGAGGGGAATAGGAAAAAAAACAAAACTAAGATTCATTATAT
The DNA here is from genome assembly GCF_000260255.1 of Octodon degus. Classification (NCBI taxonomy): domain Eukaryota; kingdom Metazoa; phylum Chordata; class Mammalia; order Rodentia; family Octodontidae; genus Octodon; species Octodon degus. Next base: position 1,601,135 of record NW_004524711.1, on the reverse strand, counting down.
ACAGGCACAAATTCCATGATCAATGTGTGCACTATGTATGACAAATACAAATAAAAATGTTTTTAAGTTAGTTAAAAATTGCAGTAACAGATTTGATCTCTAGTGGAAAAAATATATATGAGCCAAAAGTTGGGTCTTTTGAAATATCACAAACAAAAATAAAAAAAAAAAAAGGGAGGAGGGGGGAGGGGGAAGTGGTGATTTCAAACTTCTTCATTTCTCTTTCAGGTGCATGGAACCTTGTCCTGTAATAGATGTCTTTCTTCTATCGCTGCAGTATCTGGCTCCTACCATCTTACATTCTTACTGAAATAGCAGAGTACAGTACTGAGTAACAAGTTTTACACTGTATGTTCATATATGGTCTAGTACTCTAACTTACTTGAGTAGGTGCTTCCACAGATTCACACCCAAATTCAAGGGCTCATCTCAGGGAGAAAGCCACTTGCTGCAGATCACCACACAGTAGCAGAGCTTTTCCTCACAACTGATTTCCAAAATTCAACACCAAAACACAATCCTCTTAAGAAGACAAGAAAACAAGATGTCTCCAAAAATCCCCAAGTGCCCAAAAGCTGATCCAAGAGATAATAATGATTAAATTTCAGACAAAGGATTTTTAGAAAAACGGATAGCTGAAATGATCAACAAACTCAAAGAAAACTAAACACCTGAATAAATCAATTATCAAAATTAAGGATGGGCTCAACAAAGTGCAAATAAGCAGCTAATTTAAAGAAATACGAAAGGCCATTTCTGTAAGGAAATAGCAGTTATTTAAAAAAAAAAAAAGCAGAAACTCTAGAAATGAAAGCTTCCATGGATAAGTAAAAACTCAACCAAACATCACAGCAGCAGAAAACAAATCAGAAGACAGGATACCAGGGCTTTTAAGACCATTTGGATGAACTAGAACGTTCAGCCAGGAATAATGAAAAAGAACAAGGAAGCCACGTGTGGTGGCTCATGTCTGTAACCCCCGCACTTGGGAGGCTGAGGCAGGAGGATCACTGCAAGTCGGGACCAGCCAGGGCCACAAAGTGATTTCAAGGCCAGCATGTACTGCACAGCAAGACCCTGTCTCAAAAAGAAAAAAAAAAAAAAAAAAAAGCAATAAAAAGACAATCAAAAGGCCCTAGACCA
>NW_004524711.1:1577263-1599892 GCF_000260255.1 Octodon degus | reverse complement strand
AGAACAAGGAAGCCACGTGTGGTGGCTCATGTCTGTAACCCCCGCACTTGGGAGGCTGAGGCAGGAGGATCACTGCAAGTCGGGACCAGCCAGGGACAAAAAGTGATTTCGAGGCAAGCAAGTGCCGCACAGCAAGACCCTGACTCAAAAAAAAAAAAAAAAAAAAAAACAGAGCAATAAAAAGACAATCAAAAGGCCCTAGACCACTCTAAAATAACAAATTTAAGCATAATCTGCCTTGAGAAGACTGCCAAGAATAATCACATAAGAAATCTATCCATTAAAATTACTACAGAAAATTTCCTAAACCTAAAGTAAAGGATGCCAAGATTTAAAACCCTAAATAGGCACACTCAAAACAGAACTTCTCCAAAATACACCAAAATCAAATGGCAGAAATTAAAAAAAAAAAAAAAGAATAGTAAATGCTGTTAGGGAAAAAAAAAAAAAAAAGCTAAACCACTTACAAGGGCAAACCTACCAGAATAACATTACTGCATATCTCTCAACAAAAACTTTAATGGTCAGGAGTGCCTGGAATAAATTTTTTCATGGGGCCAAGGAGATGGCTTAGTAGAACAAGCGCTTCCTGGCAAGCGCAAGGGCTTGAGTTCAATCCCCGGTTCCGAAAAAAAAAAATGAACTGGAATGAATTTTTTCTAACCCTGAAGAAAAATAATTGCCAAGCCAAATTACTATATACTGCATGTGCATCCTTCAAAAATCGAAGGAAAAATAAAGACTAGATTAAAGAAATTTCTGACCACCAAGCCAACACTGCAAAAAATATTTACAAATTCTAAGCAGAGATAATGAAGACAACAATCACCACGGAGGTTAAAGGAAAGAATGCATCTCACAGAAAGATTAAGTGAAAAAGAAATGAAAATGAATCAAACACTAGAAAACTGACTAGAAATTACTATATACTTTTAATAAGTAATGGTAATGGTCTTAACTCTCTAATTAAAAGACAAAGACTGGCAGCTTAGATAAAAAAGTCAACATCCATATGCACATTGCCTACAATAGACAAATCTCATTCTAAAAAAACATACACAGATTCTAAGTGAAATAACGGAAAATAACACTCCAAGCAACTGGAACATGAAAGGAATCAAGTTGTACTTCCTCCTGACTAAGTTGACTTCCAATCATAATTTATCAGAAGAGAATAAGAAAATCACTAATATTGGTAAACAATTCATCAAGAAATGACAATTGAGCCAGGTGTCGCACAGCATGCTTAACGTAATCGAAGCACATAAGAGGATTACTGTAAACTGGAAGCCAATCGGGACTACAAAGTGAGTTCAAGGCCAGCCTGAAAGGCATAGCAAAACCCTGTCCACCAAAAAACAATTGCGGGGTGTGTGTGTGTGTGTGTGTGTGTGTGTGTGTGTGTGGACATGCACAAAATATATATGCAAAAATATCAGCGAACTCAATTTCAAAAAACGAATACTACATAACAAAAGAACAGACAATAAAACAATCACAGTGATGGCCATTAATACTCTTCACAAATATAAAAAAGATCAACAAGTCAAAAAAATAAACAGGAGGGACCGGGGAGATGGCTCAGTAGAATAAGTGCTTCCCTGGCAAGCACGGGGACCTGAGTTCAATCCCCAGTTCCAAAAAAAAAAATTTAAAAAATAAATAAATACATAAACACAAGTTAAAATACATTATAAGTTATATACACAGTGGGTCATTCAAAAAAGCAGAATATACATTCTTTCCAATATCCCACAAAATTTCTTGCAAAAGAGATTGTAGGCCATAAAGCCTGATAAATAAAAAAATTAAAATATCATATATCCTATCAGATAACAAATGAAACTAGAAATCAATAGCAGAGGAAAAAAATAATGACCACTACATTGTTGGTGAAAATATAATCTAGCACAATCACTATGAAAACTAGTATGGAAATTTCTCAATAAAATGAAAATAAAAGTAACATTTGATCCAGCTATACCGCTCCAGGACATATACTCCTGAAAGAATTAAATAATCAGGGATACATGCATATCTATTTTTATAACATAACAACTCACAATGTAGCAAACCAGTTGAAATAGCCTAGATGCCCATCAACCAAAGCATGGATAAAGATGATGTAATACAATGGAATATTTGGTCATGAAAAACAATGAAACCATTTTCAATGAAATGGATAAAACTAGACCATAACTTTAAAGTACGACAAACCCAGGAAGCTAAATATTGTAGCATATGGCTTCTCTTATATGAGAAACCTATAAATTAAAAGGGAGAGATTATAAAAACCTAGAAAAATTTTACAGAAAAGGAAGATGAAGACAGTGAGAGTTTTAAATTTTTGAAAATTTACAAAATATTAAATATACTTCCCAGTTTCTCAAAATGTACTTCATTATTCCATATTACTAACATGCTCTATTAAAAATCAAAAGAAATCCCATAGACTAGAAGACAAAATAACATATATCAAGTTCTAAATGAAAACAACTTCTTCCTGAGATCATTACACACAGCAAGTCTACCTTTTAGAATCAAAGGAGAAATAAAAACCTTATAAAATAAGCAAAAGCTAAAGGAATTTATGACCACTAGGCTACGTTTACAAAAGATGTTTAAGGGAATCAACGTACAAAAGAAGAAGACAAATAAACTACCAAATAAAAGTGTAAATTCCACTAGAAGAAAAATAGAAAAGAACAAAACTGTAATACAATTAACCATCTAACCAAAAAGATAATTGAAAAAAATGAACATGTAAAACAAGTAGAAAAAGTCAACAAAATAATATGTTTAAGTATAACAGTATGTCTGAATATACAGTAAAGGGCAAACTACAAAAGATAAAGTAGAAGAAAACTCAAATTCTTCCTGAACTTATATATTCCATTGTTTCAGAAATATTTTAATACATGTGCTAATTTGTTTCACTTATACTACTAGCTTATGTTAGAGCACTGAAAAGAAAGTTTTGATTATGTTACTTTTTTGTAAGAATCTTTTTGGTTTATTTAGAGGATATTGATATACAGTGTATTACTTATTGTTATTCTCTTATTATTCTGTTATAAAATTTTGTGGGTTTTTTTCCCATAAAATGAAAAGGTGGGGGAAGCAGATTATGTGCAGAAAAAAAGATATCGGTCAAGATATGGAATAAAAAAAACCTTATGCTCTTGGTAGGAAAATAAATTACTACAGCCACTATTGAAAACAGAATGAAGACACAAAAAACTAAAAACAGAACTACCATATGAGCAATCTAGCTATCCAATGTCTGGGTAGACATACAGAACAAGTAAAATCATCATACAAAAGAGCTAGCTGGACTGTGTGAGGGCACCACAGTGCACACATGGAGTGTGTTGCTAACAGCCCCTCCCCAATGACAGCACCACCATTTTGAAGTTTCTACCGCCTGCCGGCTGTACTGGAAGGCTCCTCCCTCCTAGGAGACCAGCAACCCACGCGATGGAGGCAGTGACCCTGGAGGATACACTTATGCACTTCACCATGGAGGAGTGGGCTGCGCTAAATGCATCTCAAAAGAAGTTCTACAAAGATGTGATGTGGGAGACATTTATGAATGTGAGTGCTACATGTAGGAGGAACCTGGGAAAACTACCAAATTGAAGAACACAAAAATTGCTCATCAAATTCAAGAAATGAAAAAATAGCTAAATTCTATCAAAATAAAGCCTGGAATCAACATGTAAAAATATTCCTTCAGACTTCAGATGAGAAAACCAACATGTACGATAGACTGATCAAGTCCCTTGGCAGTGTGTCACACACAACATGCAATACTTCTCTGAAGCTATAACAATAGCTTATTTCATATAACATGGTATCAATAATAGTTTTATTCTTTTAGGACTGAGCATACGCCATTTGTGTGGGAGGGTATGCATCTGTTTATCTGGTGATGGCTGCTTAGGCTTATCCCTTACTTAGCTACTGTGCATAGAGCCACAATAAACATGAGTATGCAGATCTCTCTCTCTCTCTCCCTCTCTCTCTCTCTCTCCTTCGCTCCCTCCCTCCCTCTCTCTCTCTTGAAAGTAGTACAGTTTATTTTTTGGTACAAATAGTAATGAAATTAATACAAAATTGCAAACATCAATAACAAGCATGAAAAGTAAAATGGTGATGGCAAAAACTATATAAATCATAATATTGACTCTAACGTAAAAGCAAAATACGTGAATTTATGCACTTCATATAGTTGTTTGGAGATATAGATAGATAGATAGATAGATAGATAGATAGATAGATAGGTAATGTCAGGACACAAAAAATGAAACATTTGGTAATCTATAAGCTGTGAAAACAAATGAGCTTTTCAAAAATATATGTTCACATCTCTAAATATATATACATATATAAAATCAAAATCAAAAGTACCTTTTTTTACACAGAATATGAAGTGTATATACCAAAAAAATTAAAATCAAAATAAGTGGGCCCACCAATTAAAGAACAATCAATATAAATTATTTTTTTAGTACCCTATACCTCCCCATAGTAAAAGCCAAATAAAAATTATATAAATACTAACCCTACTTGGAAGTGAGAAGTACACATTTCCAATCTTCGTGTTCAATTAGAAGATAGTATATATTAAATTTAAAGACAATGGCTTCTACAAAATAAGTTACTATTTTTATAGTAAACACTATACAAACATTATTCAGGTATTTATAGTGATTTACTAAAGAAGGAATACATTCTCTGCTATCTCCATCTGGAAGTGTGTTTTCTGGAAACTTAGGGAATACTGATACCAAAATTTTCAATGAAATTATTACAGGGCTCTACTACATGAAAAACTCTGCCACAAACTTGCCATTTTCCAACATAATGGGGGGAATAGAAGTCATGCACAAAGGGTACAAGTGCAAGAGATTGAACTGAGAATAGCCTTCTACCAAAGCATTCTCTCAGAAACTAATCCAGCCCCATGCTGATCCCATCACAAGGGTAGAGCCTCCCTGACCTAATTACCTTCCACTGGGCCCCACCTCTTAAAGATAATAAAATTAATAAAAAAATAAAAAAATAAATTAAAAAAAAGATCCTCCACAACATCGACACAGCAGGGACCAAGCTTTCAGGACAAGACCACATCCAAATCACGGCACAATCATACAAAACCACACTTACGGTTCTTAATCTGCTGCACACTACCACGAATATCAAGTGACCCCTTTCTGCTTTCTGACCTACAGATCTGTGTGGATAAATATGTACACAGGCACGTATACGTGTGCGGCTATGCCTGTATACATACTCGCATTTCCTTAGTCTATCCACTCTCCCCAAAAGTGCTTTTCAAGATTCTCGCCATTGTGCCTCCCACAAGTCCACAACTCATCCATATGTCCCCTATACTAACGGCTAAAGCAGGAGGATCGCTGTGAGTCTGGGACCAGCCTGAGCACAAAGTGAGAGCAAGGTCACGGCAAGGAAAGACGCTGTCTCAAACCACAAAAAAACAGTAATAATATTAAATGCCCTCTGGGGTTGTGGATGTGGCTCAGTGGAGAGCTCTTGCTTCACATGCACAGAGCCCTGGATTTGATCCCCAGCACCACCAAAACAAAAAGATCAACAGAAGACCTATAGAAAAATACATACATAAAACTTCCACGTTCTCCAACCATCACACCTGAGAGCAGCCTACATTTACATCACATCTGTATCTTTCCCTATAGTTACCATGTTTACTCTTACCTAACCTTCCCACTGGAGCTGGACCTCACCCCTCTAACCCTGGACACAAGGCCCTTGCTCCAACAGCTGCTGCCCCTGCCTTCCTACAGCACTGTCAACCCTCCCTTTCCACTCGGTCACTTTCGCAGGCACAGCGCACAATACAGACTCTGCTTATGTGGAAGGAGGCTTCCAGATTAGCCTTCAGGGATCAATGTCTCCTGGTATTTGCACTTTAGGAATTCACCTCCAACATACCATGCTTGACAGGTTGGTTTAAGGGACTAGTGTAAATAATAAGTGTACACTTCTGTAACTTACCCTTATTTGTACCTTACTCTAACTATGGTAACTTATTTCCTTTTCTTCTGACCTTGCTTCTCTCTCTATTTTATATCCACTCGTTAAGCCATGTGACACAGACATTTCTGTCAGTGAATCTGCTTTCCCACAACTTCCAGGATAGTTTGCCTGCTGGCTTACATAAAAAGCTGCCACTGAATTAATTTCTCAAAGATATATTTCTTCACCCTACTCTAAAAACATTACTAGATGTCATTATGTACTTTCCCTTTTTGAAACATTTTTTCACATTTCAGATCATCACTCATGGTTCTTCTCATGGCCAAGTACTTCTCATGCCCTCTGAAATGGAGCATGCTTTCTGCAAATTTTCATCTGACTTTCTCCTTCACTTCCTTTAGGTCACTACTCAACTCTCACCTTCTCTCAAAGGACTTTCCTTTCATGTCTTTTATAAATACAAACTTCTGTCACTTCACACAAATACTCCCATCCATAGCATTTCCTTTATTCCTTGGTCTGCTTTATTTTGTTCCATAATTCTAGCCTGACAGTCACTGGCCAAACTGCACACCTGCCAGTGGATGGTTTGCTAACACCTCATCATTTGGGCCTCCACTATTTGAGAGGAGGCTGTAAATACCAGAAAGGTGGCAAGGTCAGAGACTGCTTTGTGACAATCATGGTCTTAACAGGAAAAATTACCTAGTTAACAAAATCTTAACACAGAGAAACCAGGAAGATACTCTCTAAACAAGTATAAAAATAACATCACTGGTCATTTCACAAATAATGCTTCCTAGTATGACGCAGTGAGAACACACCATATCTTTAATGACTTGCCTGCCAAAAGCATATAACCTCTTTCTACTTATAGGAAAACACATTTAAAAACTTGCTATTAGGGAAATTCAAAGAAAGGAAGGGAGGGAGGGAGGGAGGGAGGGAAGGGAATGGAGGGAAGGAGAAAAAGAGAGGGATGGACAGAGGAGTAGGGGATAGGAGGGAGAAAGCAAGAAAGCAAACTGTCTTATATTCTTCAAGTACGGATGGCATGAAACACAAAATCCCGGTACTGTTCCAGATTTAAGTAATCAAATAGCCACAATTAAAACAAAGTATAAGTGGATTTTATTTTGTTAGAAATGAAAAATACTGTCTACAGATTATATAATGGTCTTCTATCAATAGTGATTTCTTGGCTGATAATGTTTATGTAAGAGAATGACCTTGTTCTTAAGTAAAACATATAAGTGGTATTAAGAGGGAGAAGCCTATGTCTTCAGTTTACATTAAAGTTAAAAAATGATTACATGAAAGAAAAGATAAAACAAATATAGTAAAATGTTACTATATGAAAAGCCCTTGTAACAAATATATGGAAAATGTTTGTATTATTCTTATAATTTTTCCATAATTCAGAAATTATGTCTAATAAAAATTTTAAGTAAAAATTCAACATTAAAACATTTCAAAAATATTTTCTTCCCTACCCCTTTTCTGGCTTTTTGAGACATGTTTTCACTATGCAATTCAGGCTGTCCTTGAACTCACTCTGTAGCCCAGGCTGACCTCAAACTCAAAAATTTCCCTGCTTCAGCATGCCAAGTGCTGGGATTATAGATATGTGCCACCATGCTAAACAGGACAAGAATATTTTCAACATATAATTTTCACAAGATTGGCTATTTCAGATTTTATAACAATCTCAAAAAAAACCAAAACAAAACAAAAAGACATGAGCTCTATAAATTCCACTTTCAAATTCAAACTTTTAAAATGTGTAACAGTGACAGACCTAGGATGCAAGCTTTTTTACTAATACTGCTTACTGAACTCTAATATTCTTGACATTCTATACAATGTAGCTACTTTTAATTTTTTTTTAAATTAAAAATATCATGAAGGATAAATATCATAGCGCTGGTATTTAGTGAAATATTGCTTTCCACAATGTTTTCCTCATTAACCTGAAAAATACATTATACTTAAGGATACTGTATTAGTCCATTGAAGTATCTGGAAATATTAGAGAAAAAAAAAACCAAGAATAGTATAAACATAAAAAAAATGGTTTTCTTTATGTACATTTAGTGTCAATCAGCCACTTCCAAAAGAATCAAAGCAAAATTACCTTCGTGAACTGTAATGCCACAATTGTCACACTGAATGATTTCATCAGCATCCTCACTGTTATCTCCAAGACACACACAGCAAATCAGAATATGGTCCATTTTTTGGGAACTCCAGTTTTGACTCTTCTCAAGAATCAGCGAGTCCTAATATTGAAAAACATGAGAAAAGGACATCAAAGTTAAAAAGTACAATTCTCATTATGAATGAACATATTCTTACATTTCTAATTCTGTCATTTTCCATTCTTCTCATAACTGCAATCTGTGCTACAGGTGAGATCCATACCACCTCATCAAAGACCCTCGAATCGCCCTCTTAGTTTACTTCTCTGCAAGCTCCACATTTTCTCTTCTTTATGAAATAAAAAAGGCATGCAAACAAGTCTTTGTCTCCTTTGTCATTCTTTCTTTAAAAGAAAAAATGAGCCTACAACTAATTATTAATTCTACAGATAGACTGCAAAGGTGGAAGTGCATCCATACTTGGAATGACTTCAGGCTTCCTCAGAAAGACAAGACATACATACATGAAACAGGAAGAGAGAAGTTCAAGATAACATATGTCAGTGTACATGTGACTTTGTTACAAACTATATTCTCTGTATACTAAGGAATTCACAAATTCCAGGGTTACCAAATTACTGGACAATGACACCCTGAATAGATCTATCTGTATATACAGGTACAAAAAAAAAAAATCATCTACATAAGGTCCTGAGTCTTCCAGTTGCTAGAAAAACTACAGTATTCTACTAGGTTTATGTCAAGAAATAGCTAGTGAAAACTGGTAGTAAAGATACCTAGCTACACAGTGAGACCCTGTCTTAAAAAAAAAAAAGTATCTAGCTAGAAAGGTATATAGCTAGTTTCAATATAAAGGAGAACATATAAATATAAAAAGACAAAATCCGAGGGTTTTATTTAATCCTCTTGCACTACGGATTTAAACATTAATAACAAAATTGTTCTCATATTGAATAGATTGAGTTTAATATTATATATAACAAGAGATGTGTAGGGGCCAGGGAGATGGCTCAGTAGAATAAGCACTTCCCTGGCAAGTGCAAGGGCCTGAGTTCAAGCCCTGGTTCCGAAAAAAAAAAAGATGTAATTCCAGCACTCTGGGAGACTAAGGCAAGAGGATCACCAAGTTTGATCTCAGATTGGGGAACTTAACTTAGTTTCAGAAATAAAAACAGAAAAATTGCTGGAGATACAGCTTTAGGCAAAGATGCTGAACTCAATCTGTAGTAGCTCAAAACAAAAAGATGAAACCTATTATGTATAGTTATATACATATACATATATAGTTATATATACAGTTATATATAACTACATATATGTATATATATATTTGGTGGTAGTTGTTTTTTGTTGATGTTGTTCTGAGTCTGGGTCTCACTATGTAATCCACGCTGGCCTTGAGCTTAACTTATGAAACATTCATAAACTCATGGGAATCCTCCCGCCTCACTTAACCATTCTCAAAAGCAAAATAAATTAGTCCCATACTATACATTCACATGTACTTTCTTCCCTATTAATACTTTCTGTATTTTTATAGTCTCTTAAACTCTACCAGTATCCAAAGGAAAAATGTGGAGCCAATATTATATATCAATTTGTAAATAAAACTTGAAAACACCTGAAGACCAGAATGTTTTTGAAATGTATTTTGTTAGTAACATCTACAATTACAGTTTATCTGTAAAATACATCAGAAAAAAATACAAAAGTCAACAAGTAGTTAAGGCCATTTCTTGAGAATTCTAGTGCAAGCTTTGTATTTTATTTCCCTTTGTTATAAAACCAAAGTAACCTGAAGCTAACAAATAGCAAAGCCATCAAGTAAAGCTGAAAAAAATATTTTACTGTATCTTCATACAGTAAAAAAAAAATCTTCAAAGATTTTCACACCATTAACCCTGCTTCAAAAGTGACAGCATGTGACTTAAAGTAAAATATCCTCGGATTGCATTCTCACCTCACTTACTAGTTGCTGAACTTCAAAAGTGCAATCTCCTCACAGGAAAAATGAGAATGATAAAGATAACACCTACATCATAAGGTGACTGTGAGAATAAACTATGTGGCAAGGTATCTCTGGCCATGCTAGGCTCTCAAAGAATGCTCATTACCTTCTTCATTTCCTCTGAATTACTTCTAGGTGCTACAAAGAGAAATTTGTACTGACAACTTGTTACACTGGGAGGTCTTCATTGGAACCATAAAGGAAAAATGACAAGCCTCAATGAGCACTAATAAAGTAAATATCCTAACTCCACAAGAACATGTCTTGCTTAGTATATCACATCTAGGTTAAACAATTCCAAGTAGGAAGCAAGCTAACAAATACCATAGTTTGACAACTAAGAGACCTCTCCCATTATGGACTCCGCTGACATTTCTCTGGTAGAATTCAACTATACCGCCTTGGAAAGATGGTTTGCCATTGGAGAAACAATTTCCAAAGGTCAGAAAAAAAGAGCATCAACGTCGAACTCCTAGAGGATAAGAAAACATAACTAACTTTAGGGTCTCTGAGTCCCAGAAGGGGACATGAAACTCTTACTGGAAATGTACTGCGAAGACAGAAATGTGAAAAAGCAGACCCTACAAGTCAATCCCTTAAAAGGTTGTCTGAGCCAGGGATACAGCTCAGTGGCACAAGCGCCTGCTGGGCAAGCGTGAGGTCCTGAGTACAATTCCTCGTGCCAAAAATAAAGAAACGGTTGGCAGAAAATACTTCAATGGGAAAATTTAAATTTACCCTTTGAAAAAATATTTTTAATAAAGCAAACATAAGATTTAAGCTCACTTATGATCAAAGAAACGTAAAATGCAGGCTGGCGAGATCGCTCTGTGAACTAAGTGCCTGCTCTGGCAAGCGTGGGGACCAGGGTTTGATCCCCGGTCCTGCATGCCGCAGTTCCTCACCCCAGCCCACCCCACCTTGGGCACACTGAACCTGCCACGGAGACCACCACGGTGGCGCACACCTGTAATCCCAGCACTGGGGAAGCTGAAAACAGGAGGACCACTACAAGTCTGAGCTGGGTAGTAAGACCCTGTACCAAATACATAAATGGAAAAAAAAAAAAAAGAAAGAAAGAAATATAAAGTACAAATTTTGTTGACATACTTCTGAAAATATCTTTTAAGGGAAAATAGTTAAGCTAAAGTTAACACAAAATTTTAAATATACTGCTGTACCTAAACATAAAAATCAAAAAAAATTTTAAGAGTATCACCTGGAAAATAACTATGTAATTAAAAGAATCTAGTATCATCACTATAAAAGAACAAATGGGGTACTACAGTAACAGATCAGTAACAACTTGTTTCATTTTTTTCTCCTTAGAAAAAATTAATCTTCACTCCAGAAATATTAATATTGTTCAGTGTTTTTCCCTAGGTTCTAAAGTATGTTTACCATCCAGATACATGTATTTCACAAAGATGACTGAAAGCAATACATAAAATTGGCTAAATTTTACCTAAGTTATATTTGTGATTGATAGAATAAAATTACTATACACTTTTATCAAACAAACCAGAAAAGGTGAGAAAAAATTAATGCACCAATAATTCTTCCTGAGATTTTGAAGAAGTATTTTTAAGAATGTCAAAAAAAAAAAAAAAAAGAATGTCAAATAATACATGTACATTTCAGCAGGGAAAACTGATACACAAGATTATTTGTATAATTTTTTTTACAACTGACTATAAGTTACAATAATCTCAAAATTAAAAGTTTTTTAATAGTAAGGACTGTATTTGCAATATAAGAAATTAAAATGGAGATAATTCACACAAAAATAATACCCGTACAATGTAACAAAACTAATTTTTATTCACTTGTTTTCTGAGACAAGGTCTTGTTATATAGTTCAGGCAGGATTTGAGCTCACTATGTACCTCAGGCTGGCCTTGCACTCTAGGGTGACCCCCATCTGAGCCTAAGGGCTGGGACTGTAGGCATGCATCACCGCACCTACATTTCAGCTATCCCTTTTATAAACTTGTATTTAAAGCTTAAAAGAACAGGAATAAAAATAAAAATAAAAAAGAACAGTTACTTTCAGGGGCCGGGGAGATGACTCATTAGAGTAAGCACCTGCCTAGCAAGCGCAAGGTCCTAGAGTTCAATCCTTGGTACCATAAAAAAAAAAGAAAGAAAGAGGAATAGTTCAAATATATTCATCTTTTTTTTTTTTAGTTCAAATATATTCAACTATATACTTATTAGCAACCTAACAAACATTTAGCAAACCTAAGCTAACAAAAAGATCAAGATGCAAACACTGGCCAGAAGGCAACAAAAAGATTCACTTTAGTCATTTCTTTACAAAACCAAGATGCACAGAAAATACAGAAATGCAGTAATCTAAACTGATTAATTTTTAATTAAAATTTCCTACCTAGTTTTAAATAGAACTAGAATCATCAAAAGAACACTGAAGAGTGAATAATACAGTTGTGAGGATGGGTACTCAAACTTTTAGGTAAAGCATTATTCTGAAGGAAATTAACTTTTCATAAAAAAGGGTGCCCTGACATGCCTGTGGAAATATTACCCTAAACACACTGAAGGTTTCTTTACTGACCAATGTGGCAAAAAAAAAGAGGAAGTAGTGCATGTGGCCTTCAAGTGTACCATAAAGGTTAGTGTAAAATTTCTTAAAAAGCACATTATGAACAGAAAATGTTTATACATTTTATGGTGAAAATTTCTCAATTTGCAATATCAGGTCTTCTCCAAACTGACATAATCCACACTGCCTCTATTACTAGCTAGACTACTTCTGTGAATACCAGCCTAATAAAATGAAAGCAAAGTGGTGTTACTCAAAGGTAAACATTCAGTAAATACAGAATTTTAAGCGCTACAAAATCAACTGAACGCAAGCCTACATTAAAATCTTAACAAGTGGATTTTCATACTTCTGCTTCCCTAAGGTAACATTAGTAATACAGAACAGCTTGTGCTATACCATTTTAAAATCTACATTACATTATTAATGATTTCTTTACTTAAGAATAAGATAGCACTGGAGGCAGGCAACATTCTTCATAGCAAAGTGGGGAACCTAGAAGTTAATCAATATTTACTGTTTCATCTCCACTGACATATGACTCCTGACAGCTTACTATAAACTGGTTAAAAAAAAAAAATCATAAGGATTTTTTGTAAAATTTAATTAAAGTAAATAATCACTGCTATGAAATACTTATAACATTGTGAAAGAACAAAGCATTAAAAAGGAAATCTATCAGTTTAAGATACTTCAATGATAGAAAAAAAGTAAGTGGTAAAGAAGGAAATTTTGGTGATAAACACATTAACAGAAATGACACAATTATTATAGCTCTACATGTGATGTTACAGATACATCTACATGTATGAAAACTGAATCTTTTGAAGAAAAACATACATAAACACAGAGACAGACACAAATGTGTTTGACTGAAGAGTCTTGCATGTTGGCATCTCTGGACCAAAAGGACAAAGCCTAACTTTCAGAGGTAGAACTTCAAGTAGAAGAACTGAGCCATTACTGTAGTTTATTTTAGAAATGTTTGTTCTATGATGGAAACTTTTTCATTTCTTTGTAGAGACAATTGTCACTAAATATACGTAAACAAAGTGTATATTTACTCCATATATATACATATATATATGTAGCAAAGATTTGGTGACTACACTGCTGATGCGTGCTAAGTCTGGTCAAGGAGTTAAAGGCTTTAACATGAATCTCTAGCAGTTCATTAAGCTGTCTATTGTCCTGCTCCACAGGGCAACAGAAAAAAAAAAAAAAATTATGTTTTTAAATGGATATGGAAGGTGACCTAAATTTTCCAAATCAATTCAGCACCATTCAGCGGGGCTTTGAATAACTGGGAAAGGATTTAAAAAGGTACTGGAAAACATCTATGATTTACCAAATCTAGAGACATGAAAACACTTCTCTAAATATTTCTCGAGGACGGAGATTGCGGTATCCTTGAGAACGGTGACAAGCAGTGCTCAGTCAAGGTTTGCGGAATAAATGTTATGTTCAAGGCACTCACTCATTCCCACAGCTAAACAGGATTCTAAGGGAGCCACTTAGTATAATGAGCAGAGTGATTTAGAGAAGAATTCCCTTTCCCCAGACAGACAGAGATCAGAAAAATTGGGATGATCTACCTCATTGCTCTTGCTCTGAGATAGTGTGAGGCTATCATTGGTTAGCTCCTCATCATCAGCACTGTTTCTGCTAAGTACTTTACTCTTCTTCTTCTTGCAGCCCGCTTCACTAGCAGGACTGCTGTGGGCTTCGTCATGGCCTTCATCATTCTCGTCCTCCTCGCTCCCACTCCCCTCATCCTCATCTTCCTCATTGTCCCCATCGCTGCCCTCTTTCTGGGACGCTGATCTCCCTTTCCTCTTCACCACAGTGGGCCGCCAGTCATTGTCATCCTCACTGTCATAGTCGTCCATGTCATTCAGCTCTTCCATGGACACGAAGTCCAACAGTGGTCGGTTTCGACGAAGATTCCACTTCTTCGGCTCGCTGGCTTGTTCCTCGGTGGTCACGGCTGTCGTGGGGGCAGAAGGGGGTGTGTGGACAGTGGGCAGGCCTGTGGCTGGCGTGCCGGCAGCGGCCGAAGCAGCCCCGTTATCACATACTGCTTTTTCTTTCTCTCGTTCCTTCTCTTTTTCTTTTTCCTTTTCTTTTTCTTTTTCCTTCTCCTTCTCCCTTTTCTTTCTAGGTCTTTCTCCATTTTCGTCTTCCTCTTTCTTTTCCACTTTAATTAACTGTTTGTCAGATGACAGTACTTCTTCCTTGGAAGAATTTTTAGGTTGTTCCTCTTTTACTTTGATATCTTCATTCAGTTCTTCTTCTAAAATATTTTCTTCAGAATCACTACAGGAACCTTCTCCACTGTCCTTTGAAGGATCTTCACTTCCATTACCACTCCCTTCAGAATCTGTTAAAAATATGAGAAAAAAAACCACACATATGTATATACATACACACACACACACACAACGCTGACACAAATGAAACCACCAAAATCTGTGAATAACTTGTAAAACAATATAAACAACTTTAGGTCAAAGAATGGCAGACATTCCCAATCTGACTAAGTAATAAATCAATGAAGCTGTTATTATGGTTTTAATTCAATATAGCACTAATGAAGATGAATATATATAACTAAATTGAAATATATTTTTAAAAGAAGAGCACTGCTTTGTATCATATAGCTTTATCTTCTTATCTGGTATCTTGAGTTAACTTTTTCTAAAGGAAAATGGGCATTTTTTTAAAATTAAATATTTGATTTTAACTTGCTAGTAATATAATACAGAAAAAAATTATCCTACATTTACATTTTCCTTTTATTACCCATATAGCTTACAAGTGATGAGTCACATACATATGATAAATCTGTCCCCTAAAAACTGTTTTATTTAATCTTAACCCACTAAAATAAGCAGAAGTATTTATAATCAACTTGTGCCACATTTCTAATACACATAATCAATTTTAGATCAAGCACACAGGTAAAACAGACAATGGCAATGACACAGAAAATGGAAGATACAAGAGAAGCTATCAATTTTCCTGCTGAGTAGGATACTGTTCATATTAATAAGAGTCACCTACATTTGCAAAAATTATAGGCGGAAACTACAAAAGGCTCTAAAATGGAAGAAGTTCATAAAGAAACGAACACAGCCTGGAAAAGAAAAGCCACAGTAGTTACTAAAGAGACAAAGTGGACATTGAAGAGCTTCCACAGGCCTGTTTCTAGCAAGTCTTTTCCTCTCCCGCCTATAGCACCAAGTCCTCAATCCAACACTACTCAGTAACCTTCCAGGCTTCCTTTATACTCAATCAAGTAAATAAAAATCTAAAATATTTGGAAGGAAGGATAAATGAGAGTAGGGACGAAAAAAAGAGGAACCAAATTTCACACCAATGGACAAACAGGAAAATGAGAAAAAAGGTTATGGTAGAAAGTGAAATAATCTGTTTCAGCCATGTTAATTCCTACTACTTCAACTTTCCTTAAGTTCTATAATTAACTGGGCATCAAAATTGAAAAAAAGTCTGTAAGTAGTATCTGGTATGTAAAGCACCTCAGAAACCTTATACAAATGCCGGATAATAAAAATATCCTACAAGATAAATCAGACAAAAAATAACATTTAACAGATGTTGACTGACCCTAGGAAATCAACGTCAACCTCAACGTAGGTATCCACTGCTCACTCTGAAGTGTTCTGAAAAAACATCTCCACCCTAAACAGTTTCTCACAGGGCCGACAGGCAGTAACGCAGGTTACCAGTTCCCTACCGGAAACCTGTGGTGCCAGACACGTCTTAAAATTCAGGGTTGTACACTAGCTCCCAGTGACACCGATGGTGCCACCCTACGATGGAACACAGCACTTCTGCAGTGGAAAGTACACATGTTTACAGTGCTTGAGAAGCACTACAAATAAACTGTTAGTTCTACTCAGAATGTGTCATCTCATACATTTGTGCTGAACTTAGGAAATATTTTTGGATTTCTGACTTCCTTGAATTTCAAAGAGTGCAAGTCCAGGATAATTTACAGCAAGAGACCAGACAGCAGAACTCTATAAATCATTAAGAAAAATGTTTGATTTTCAAATTGCTCACAATTAAACCCAAGAGACTAAGAAAACTCTCCTCTGGTAAAAAAAAAAAAAAAAAAAAAAGATTTTTTTATAATTTTTTTAAAAAAAAAGATTTTTTTATAGTTTTAAGTAGTAAGTAATAATCAGAGTGGACTTAACATTTAAATGCCGAAGGATCTCTTGTACACAATAACACAAAAAAAAAGAAGAAAGAAAAAGAAAAAGAAAAAAAAAAAACTGAAACACAACCTATGCTACAATTAAGACAGCTAGAGAATGGGGATAAAAGAAAAGGGAGATCAACTTGCTAGAAATCATGATAGATACAAAAGTAAGATTAATTGGTGCAAAAGCACAGGTACCTGACCAAAACTGAGATCAGCCAACTTGATGTTGCTCAGTAAACTTTACAAAAATTTAGGGATTTCTCTGACTTTTTTGGTTTCCATTGTCAAAACCAATTAATTTTTTTCATGTATTTAGTACAGGGTCTCACTACACAGATCAGACTCAGTGATCCTCCTGTTTTCAGTCTCCCAGGAGCTGGAATTACAGGCATGTGCCACCACACCCAGTCTCAACTGCCATCTCAATGCGCCCCAGAGATGGGCCCAGCAGGGCACACCCCTGGGATCTAATCCGGTCCCTGTGACTGCCTAAGCAGATACATTAATCCGCTGATCTATCTGGCTAGCCTGCCAAAGCCAATTAATTTTAAAGAAGAGGTACACTGGTTCCTTAACTCTGTCCTCATTTTATAACTGCTCTAAGTAGACAGCTCTCTTAATTCAAGTACTCCTACATGTGAGACAAAGATCTACCTCTCTCCAGCAATTTTTAAATTATAAACAGATCTGGTAAGCTGCCAGGCTAAGCCTGAATTTGAGATCCTCCTGCTTTAGCCTCTATGCCCCTAGCCACTACATAGTAATTTTTTTCCATGTGGATATTACTAAGGATTGAACCCAGAGCCTCTGCACTGAGTTACACGCTCAGCTTTTTTATTTTATTTTATTTTATTTTATTTATTTATTTATTTATTTTGAGACATTATCTCACTAAACCACTATGTTGCCCTGTCAGGGCTTGAATTTACAAGCCTTTTGCCTCACCCATTCAGAGTGTGACAATTACAGACTTCAAGTGCTGGCTTAAGAACAATTTTTTAAAATAAATTTAAATGTTCCACATGTAAGTATTTCTAGAAAAATGTGAAATTTTCCCACAAATCTAAATCCTCATAACTTGCCAAACCCCATTATTCATATTCCAACTACAAGGATCAGAAATACACAAAATTTTACCTTTCTTTGAGTTCTGAAAAATAACTCATCTAATTAGTCACCACTTCTTTTTAAAACATGCATATGAAGAATGGAGAAAAACAATATAACCACAGCTGGGCAATAATGTGAAAACAATGTCTTTGGTTCTCTGTATTCTTATAGGCTGCAAAGAACAAAATTCTTACTATAAAATCATAGAATATTTCAAATCATCTCTATACCCTGAAAAGGAATAACACAGTGGAAAAATGAGTAAGATATTTCATATACAACTGTCTTAGGCAACTTCAAATCTAAAGTAAATTGTGTTACATTAAAAAAATTTTAAATTGAAATAGTTCTATTTCGTTACATAAAAGGTAACCTCTCTCAAACATATATTGAATCAGAATCTCTCCAAGCAATATCTATTTCAATTAACAGGTAGTACAAAATTTTTTAGTTACAGGACAAAAACACAAATCTTCAAGAATCTCTTCACAGTGTAACTGATAAAAAAAAAAATTAATTTAACAACATTCATCACCACCATCATCACCAATGCTTAAGCTTTCCTCATGATAAATACTAAACCACAAAATCATGATCAACTTTTTATAACTTTACAATATAATTCATCAATTCAATCAAACTTAGTTATCTATTAAATGATACAGTGCAACAGGGATTACTAAGTACCATATACACATAATAAACAGGTCATTAACTTACTATTTATTCAGTTATCTCAGAGCTATCTTTGAGTACTTAAATATATCTGAACATGACTCATTTTATTTTCTGAATCTAGTTCTGCCCTAGATAATACTACATTTTCTGGGTATAGCTAAAGCAGTAGTTCTCCAGGAAGGACAATTCCCCCCACAGAGTGCAAGCATCAACGTCTAGTGCCACTGAAGACAATGACTGCCACAAGATTGGGAGGTGGGGGGGGTGCTAAATGCCTCTAGAAAACAGGGAAGCTGCTAAATATCCTGTAAGGTACAGAACAAGTCTGCACAACCAACAATTACCCAACACAATGTATCAACAGTGATGAGACTAAGAAACTCTCATGTAGTAATAAAAGCTCTCAATGTCTAAGCTCATCTCTTTTTTACTATTGAGATAGCATCTGTCAGTGTAGTCCAGGCTCAGCATGATTTTCCAATCCTCAGGCCTCAGTCTCCTAAGTAATGGGACTACAGGTATGCACTACCATGCCTAACTTTCTAGCTTTCTTCTACTGTTCTTTTACTCAATTATAATCCCCCAAAATAAATGACATGTCCAAACTTGACACCGTTAACATTATAGTCTCCCTACCAAGGTTGCTATTTATCTAGTAAGTTTTCCACCTCCTGCAGTACACCCTTTAACTCCTAGTGCAATGATACTGCTCTAGATGAGCCTAGTGTTAAAGCAATTCCATCTCCTCTAAAAGATCTCAGCCATACAAGTAATCAGTCATTATTTGTATCACCTATCATCTCACTTAATTATTATGATTACCATTTCACTGCGAATTGCCCGTAATATCTAGCAAAATGCTAAATAAACTACAGATGTTCAAGGAACATGCTGATCCACTTATTCAAAGTCAGGTTAAGAACAAAGTAACATCAAAGCAAAATACTTGAAAAGTCTCAGCTTAACTTCCAGTTAAATTACTCCCTGAAAATATTATTTAACTAACCATGGATCAAGAGTTAAATCTCACCACTTCACTTAAGTGGCACAGGCAGGGTGGACCAGGACATGGCACTGCTATGCTGTCTTGCTTAACAAAATAATACATGCACACATCTTTCAACACATTTTTATACAGTAGATGACTAAATGTAAGCAAGTCTTATATCTATCCCCAGTACTAGACCCGAATTTCAAATCACTATACCTAGACTGAACCATGGAGGTACCAAAAGTCAATGTTTTTTTATCTACAAAACTCTAATTTCACATGGTTGAACCTAACATTTCTACATAGATTTCTTCTGCTGGGTATCATCACAATTCCAATATATGAGGGCTAGCCAAATAGCTCAGGGGATTAAAGTGCCTGCAAGCAGTCCCAGGGGCCAGGGGTTTGATCCCCGAGGCCTGCCGTGCCAGCCCACACCTGGGGGCATGCTGAGAAGGCAAGTGAGACTGGGCGTGGTAGCACATGCCTGTAATCCCAGCTCTTGGGAGGCTGTAAACAGGCAGATCACTAGGAGTCCAATCTAGTGTGAGACCCTGAACACTCTCCTCCCTAAAAATACAAAAAAAAGGAAAAAATTATCCACAAAATCGAAATTTACAGACACAGAATTAATTTTAGAATACTTAAAATAAGTTTTAGAGGGCCAGCCAGAGACCTCAGCAAACTAAAGCACCTGCTTAGGCAGAGTGAAGTGGCCAGCCTTAGATCCAGGTGAGCTGTTCCCGCCTGGCCTCGGCCCCGGGGTGCACTGACACTGCCTTGGAGACTGGGCGTGACGGCGCATGCCTGTAATCCCAGTGCTTGGGAGGCTGAAAACAGGAGAATCACTACTAGTCTGATGTACGTAGTAAGACCCTGTACTAAACACACACACACAAAAAAAAACTGTATTAAGTTTTAGATTTTATCCCATAACGGTGTTTGAAAAAATTTGTAACTGTTGAGGCCTATTTTTGTTTAAAATCTTACTAACAAATCAAAACTACAGTCCAGGCAAGAGTATCATCTCTTGATATTTTCTCCACTAAAACTAAGACTTGAATTTTACCTCTGGTCTTTCCTCTTTCTTTCCCTTCTTTGAAAATACCAAGCAGCACTAAATAGGAGGCGAAGAACTGAGAAGCAAAGGTTAAAACAGCTGTGATAAACATCAACTTTTGATGGCTAGAACTGAACTCAATTAGTAACCACAACACCCAAGAAGACTTAGTTTAAGATTACATCTACCCACTCTCAAAATCCTGTGATAAAAACTATAAATTATGGAGTCAATTATGTTAGATCCATTACAGCTAAGTCACCTTACCCAAATTCTTTAAACTATCTACTTTATTGAACTATCAGAAAAGTTAAATGAGACTATGCAAACAAAAGTTCCCAACAAATCCTAAGGCAAGCTGTTCGCTGATGCTATTAAAAGTAATGAGCACTGACACAATACACTCATTTTATCTCTTATCCCTAGCAGGAATAAAACAAAAGCAAAGGAGAATCAGAGGGTTAGAAGACTAACAAAGCAAACTGTCTAAAGGACACTTAAAAACTGTCAGCGGGCCCAGGGACACAACGCAGGGGCACAGTGCCAGCCTGGCAAGGGCAAGGTCCTGAGTTCCACTCTGGTACAAAGAAAAAAAAAAAAAAACCCCTGCCAAGGGGCTGGAAGCACAAGCCACAGGGACAGCACTGTCCTAGCACATGGACTGGGGTTCCACCCCCGGAGTGGGTTCTGTCCCTTGCACTGCAAAGCAAAAGGAAGTTGTAAAAGGGATGAAATGTGTAAGGCTTTAATTTTGCACTTATTTAAATTTCCAAGAAAAGGAGGAAATTACAAATAATTTTTATTTTTCATGTGTTCACTAGTAATTCCCATATGAAATATTTAAAGGTAATTTGTGTTTTTCAGTCTCAAAACAATATATTTAGTAGATACATGAAATATAGTTAAATAGTACAAAGTACTAAAAATACTAAGTATTTTTGTTATCCAATTTCATACAATGGACATATATAACCTCTAAAAATGTGTTTTTAAGGGGGGAGAAAGTTCAGTAGAATAAGCACCTGCCTGGCAAGCTCAAGGTTCTAAATTCAATCCCCAGTAACGCAAAAAAAAAAAAAAAAAAAAAAAAAAAGTGTTATATTTCACTGAATATAAGAAGCAAGCATGCACACTATTAAGAGAGCTAACAGACAAAAAGCAAACTCTCCTTTGAAGGTGCAGAGTGTGACCAAAAAAAAAAACCGCTCATCAGGACTACAGATGGGTCAGGGTACTCTTAAAATATTCTACTTCAGGGTATGTCTTGACTTTTTCCCCTGTGAAATACAAATACCGCTTCAGCTGCCACACAGAGAAAACGTTTCCGTAACTTTGAGAAAGCCCCTTCCTTCCCCACTTGCCAATTATCTGAGTAACGATCAATGAACACAGGCGCCCTCCGAGGATCTAGTGATTGGATCGTAGGGAAACGGGCAAAATAATAAAAGATAGTTTTTTCACTCTATGTCGGCATTTTAATCAAAACCGATTCTTCAAAAAAGAGAAGTATAGAAGCCCAACTCCAGAAAGCTGGAAAAGGGCAAGAGAAAGCAAACATTTACCTGAGGCATCTCCAACTTTAAAATCACTGTCATCTGAACTATCATAATCGAGAGCTTCTAGAAGCGAAGCTGCCAGAGGCTTCACCTGCCTCCTCTTGGAGCTGCGATCCACTGTTAAGAGAAGAAGAACGTTTCCGTCATGCAAAAGCACACCAAACCCGGGGAGGGCCGTGCGGCCGCGGGAAGAAAACGGCGCCCCGGGGCGGCCGGGGGACAGCCGGGCGCGCTGCGACCCCGAGGCCCCGC
>NW_004524711.1:1574116-1576893 GCF_000260255.1 Octodon degus | reverse complement strand
CTCGCGCCCTCCCCGCCCCCGCCTGCGGCGCCCCTGCCCAGGCAGCGCGGCCCGGGGCGCCAGCACCGCCGGGTGGAAAAATGCAAAAGGAAAACTTTATTAGCCTGCACCAGAAGCAACAAAAGACCCAGAACTTGCACAGTCCGGGGCCGCCTGCCTGAGACAATAGGGAAAGCAACGACCCGGATACAGCTCCGGAAAGAAGGAAGTGAAAACGCCAGACTGAGCGCGGCACTCGGCGCTGAGGAGCCGACGGCGCGTGCGCGGTCCTCGCGCTGCCGCCTTCGAGGGCAGGGAGGGAGCCGCGGAACGGAAGCCGAGAGGGAGCGGAGGCCGGGGTCAGCGGCTCGGCCAGAGGCGCCAGAGGGGCGGGGCGGGCTGAAGACACGCCCACATCCACTGAAGCTCCGCCCACAGGCCTTGAGGTTCCGCCCTTCCCGCCAGTAGCCCCGCCCCTGAATCCAAAGCTTTGGAAAGGTAGTTCCTGTTGTGGATTTTGGGAGTTTGTTTTGTTTTAAGAATTACAGTACTTTAAGTAACCCTTACGCAAAAGCGCATTTGGGACTTTAGCTCACTACCAAAAATCATAGCTAGTACCCACATCTACACTAACCTGATGCTCCCATAAATTACATCCTTAAAATATTTGTATTTTGCAAGACAGCAATGTAAAAAATCACAATAGACCTTGTTTAATTGCTGCTTTGGAAAAAATTAACCAAGAAAATGTATTCATTTAATTATATCAACTACTGTACCGTGGAAAGACATTTCTAGAAAAATAACGCTTACACAGTACAGTACTATTATCTCAGGATGTACATCTACATGAATATGAAATCATGTCTTTCATGAAAATTTTTTGTACTGGAAATCGAACTCAGGACCTTGTACTTGTCAGTCAGGCAGGTGCTGTGCCGCTGTGCTATATCCCGGCTTTCAACACGAATTTTTACCCTAAACATGATGGCATATGTATGACAGTCTGAGCAATATCAAATGTCACATTTATGTTAAATGTTTTTAAATGTTATTAAAATAGCTTCCTGAAGGAGGAAACCCTAAAGTTCCTAAAGGGTTTATGTATCAAAAATTGAGAAAGATTTGGTTGAAACTGATCCAATTTTGTTTATTCCATAAACATGTTGAATGGCAATGTTTGTAGCAGAGGAAATACAGTTTTATGAAGAACTGTAAATGAAACTTGTGGAATCAAATCATATAGTGAAGTTGTGGTGTATACACTTTAAAGAAACATGGAATTCTTTTGTAATAATAGTAAACTGGAATAAATGCTATAACATCAAATTCAAAATTTTTTTTAATTTTTATTAAATACTGTACACGTTTAGCATTTACTGAATATGTATCTATGTTTAGTAATACAGAGAAATTTAAAGAAGGTAGCATGTGCAAATGATTATTTTTTTGTTTGTTTTCTCCTACTGGAGTTTAAGGCAGAATGGGTGAAACAATCAAGTAAATTACAGTATATTGTGTTGTGGGGTTACCCAAGTAAAGGCACATATCACTAGAGAGGAAAAGCACTCAGGGAAAGCCTTCCTGAAAAAATATTTAAGTCTAGACAATAAGATATCTGAACTAGCTGGTAAGGGCAGTGGGGAAACAGAAGTGTTCCATCCGAAGGAGGGGGTATAAACCAATGCCCATGACTGAGAGAATGTGTTGACATTGGCAATCCGATTGGCACATAAAGATGTTCAAATAATAGAAAAATAAAAGTCCCACACTGAAAATAAGATTTATTATTGGACATGGTTTGGAACTAAAGACAGTGGGCATCTCATTAACACTGCAAAATAAAATATTGATACTCCAAGGTATCCATCATTAAAACAATTGCTTATATTATCGTGTGATTTCCTGCAATATGCTACCTGTTGAACACAGTCCTCGGTGCTAAGTGCTTGTTATAATAGAACAGTAAGTTGGAACTGAGAAATAAATGAGCTGGGCTAAGCTTTGGTGACGGCTCTGTCATCTTTGAAGAATTACCAAATGATAAAGACCAGAGTTTTAAATACTTTCTCATACCTTGTTCCCGAAAAACAGAGGATTTCTCTAATTGTTGGAAACAAGCTTTCTTGACTTTGGCACTGTGGATATTGGGGGCAGATAATTCACTGTTGTAGAACATATTGTATTTTTCAGAATGTTCCAGTCTCTTTGGCCTCTATGCATTACAAGCCAGTAACAGCTCACCCTTGCCAAAATGGTGACATATAAAATTATATCCAGATATTGCCAAATATCCCTTGGAGAAAAAAACTACCCACTTACCCTTGTCTCCACTGAAGACTACTGCTCAGAAAAAAACTCATCTCAAAAAATCATAGGAGTGATACAACAGTCAGTGAATCTGAACTTAGAGTTGACATTTTAGGCAAGTTTATAAGAAGTTAGGATATTTATTGGAGAAGAATGTCACCATAAGAATTGAGAGATCTGCAACATCTCAGAGGCTCCCTTTGTCAGCAGAATTGTTAGGGCAATCAGTCTTGTAGAAGAGACTAAAATGAATGGCTTCCTGAGACAATAACTTGGCAAAAAGACACTGATTCTTATGTCTCTTTTTACCGTATCACCTCATTGCATCCTATAGTTTTTATGTATTTTCCTTTTTATTAGTTTATGTTTGAAATCATAATGCAAGGCAATAGATGCAGAAATACATAGATAGATGATATCTTATCTTTATCATTTTTATTTTTTTACACCCTCTAACCATCCCTTTCTTTTTCTTTTTCTTTTTTCTT
>NW_004524711.1:1559534-1573621 GCF_000260255.1 Octodon degus | reverse complement strand
GGGCGAGATCTCCAGCTGCTTGTTTGAGGGTATGGGGAAGGATAAAGAAAAAATGGAAATATAATGATGTATAAAAGGGGGATTGGGAGGTCAGTACCTCCGATGGGCACAGACTATGATATTCTGAGCTAGCCACTATTTATTAGGCATACTCAAAACCGGAGGGAGTACTGAGTGATTTAGAGGGTAGTGATGATCCTATGCCGATGTAATCTTGTCTTGGAGTGTCACAGCATCACAGGACCTCCAGATGCTAGCTACCATTTATAATTTGTGGCCTCCAAAATGAGGGTTATAATTTTCTTGCTGCTGTTTTTATCAGAAGGTTTATGCGTAAATGGATGTATATGATTTTTGAGTACAGTGCAGAAAACTGTACTAGGTAATGTCCACTGGTGTAGCTAGCTATTTCTCATTCTTGGGACAAAATACCCAGCATCCACAAGTTAAAGGAATAAAGGTTTCTTTCATCTCATAGCTTGTAGAAGTTTCAGTCCATAGGCAGCTGGCTGCAATCCAGGGTGGCGTGGGAGAGGAGAAACAGTTCATACCAGGCCTGGGAGGAATTAGCAACAAGCAGCACAAGTAGCAAAGCAGCAGTACCAAAAAGCTCACTTTGGAACTGGGGAGATGGTAAGTGCAAGGGCCTGAGTTCAATCCCTGGTTCCGCCAAAAAGCTCACTTTCCCTTTTGTCCAACCAGTGGACCAGGTTAGCTATCTCACCTGTATCCCACATTCACACCTTTAATTCACATTCAAATATTCTAATTCAGCCCCTTAGGAAAAGCCCTACCTATAAGAATGTGAGGCTTTGAGAGGTCATCTAAATACAAGCCATAATAATTGATCTTCAATTTCCATTCCTCTCCACTTCTTTATCTTTATTATAGGTCCTGTTAGAATAAAAAGGGATATTACTGAGGCTCCTCTAGAAATAGGATTATAGATATGAGTTAAATTCTCTGAGTAAGACAAGCTTCCATGGTTTGAAAGAAGGGAGGTATAGTACATAATTTTCTGCAGTTGTGACAGCAAAGACCCACAGGTAAGAGCTCCAATGTGGATTAATAAGCTGACTTGTTAGTTATATGGGTACCATAGGTGTTGGGTAGCTACGGTATAGGTAGCCACAAAACAGTATTGTACTATCTTCCTCACATTGAATTACAAATAAAGGTGTGTAACCCTGGAGCCAAACATTCAGAAGAAATCTCTGAATTTCTACTCTAAGCATCCTTTGATTTTTTTTTTTAATATCTAAGTCTAGTTATTAAACACTTTTCTGCTTAAAAATAGAATTGATAGGGCTGGCCAAATAGTAGATTAAAGGTCTTGCAAGCAGGCACAAGGGCTGGGGGTTCAATTCCTGGCCTGCCATGCCAGCCCCGTCCCCAAGGCACGCTGAGATGGCATTTGAGACTGGGCGTGGTGGCGCGCACCTGTAATCCCAGATCTTGGGATGATGTAAACAAGTGGATCACTATGAGTCTGATCTAGTAGTGAGACCCTGAACACCCTGTAGACCCTTTCCTAAAAATACCAAAAAATAAAAAATAAAAAATAAATAGAATTGGTTATGTATTCTATACAACCTTCCTTAAATATAAGTATTTATGTACTTAACTACACACAACCTCTTTTGAAAAAGGACCAAGTTGTCCAGAACAAGTATCTTTCATGCACCTTATAGTGCTAATTTGGCAATCCAAAAACATGTATAATCCCTTGAGGAGATTATAACTATTTTGCAGAAAACATACGGCTGATTTTATCTCGCTGGAATTAATACTGTCAGAGATATTCTAGAGAAAATAGTGTCAATGAAGTTAAAAATTATCATGCTGAAATTTCTAAATTTTAAGAAAACCTACATGCTTCCATAGAAAAAAAGATGATCTACCAGTGAAGAGGAATTGTGCTCAAACAAAAAAGTCTCAACTAAGATTTTGTGACAGATTTATTGAGGCATAATGCACATTACATGAATTCATCCTTTCATGCTGTACAATCCAGTGATTTGATTGATTGATTGATTGATTGATTGATTGATTGATTTAAGGCCGTGTCGCACTATGCAGTTCAGGCTGGCCTTGAAGTCACTAGGTAGTCCAAGATGGCCTCCAACTCAGAGCAGTCCTACTGCCTCAGCCTCCCAAGTGCTAGGATTACAGGCGTGCACCACCATTTCCAGCTTGGTGGTTTTAATAAATACAAATACTATAGTTGTACAACCACCACCCCATCTCATTCCAGAGCATTACCATCTCTCCCTAGAGAAATTTGTACCATAAATAATTAACTCTCATGTCCCCTACTCTTAGCCCCTGACAATCACAAATCTACTTTTTTCTCTCTGCAAGTTTCTAGACATTTCAAATAAAAAAGAATGAAAACATGGACTCTATGTCTGTATTTCTAACTTGTGTCATTCAAGATTCATATATATCATAAGCTAGCATGGTACTTTAAAATTTTAGGGTGCATTTTTTGTAAACTAACATGATAATGTAAAAGTTACCCGTATTTGTTCTACATAGGAAAAAAGCGCAACTAAGGAATACTTTAATATTTGTTCTAATAGCTGTTTATTAGATAGATGTCTTAGACAAGCTCAGGTATTTCATCACGTTGCAGTTCATATGAATGACAGTCCTAGGACCGGTATTTCACAATGGGAATGTCCAAGGAAAGCAGAAGGGCATATAAACATCGAATGACATCATGGAATGACATCATGAAGTGCACAATCATGCATGTTAGACAGACAAATGAGCTAGAGACTCAAGGATTTATTTTGTCAATTCAAAAAGTAGAAAATTTTTCAAGTAAACTGCACAAATGATACCTTCTGCTCCTTAATCTTTCAGATCTCTAGAAATTCCTAAGTAAAGGCTCTAACAATTTTCTAAACTTACACAACTCAGGATTTTTAATTTATTAAAAGTATAACAGAAACGTGATAAGCAAATAAATGTATATTGCATACAATGATCATAAAGTGAGCACCTTTCTAAACCTCACGTGTCAACACTGAAGAAGTGAAGAAGTCACTGTTAACCTTGATCAATACTCTGATGGGATATGTTAATCATTATCCTTAGTCTATGTCTCATTTCACATGTTTATAAATAAATCATTTTCTATGTATTGTTTTGATTCTGGCTTCTTTGACTAGTATTTTTGTGGACTCATTTATTTGTGTATAGTTATTAGTACATTGGCATTGCAGAAGCAGGTGCTTCAGTGTACCACAATCTATATATTTATTTAATTTAGATTAGCATTTTAATTCTGTCTTACTTGTCTTTTTCTTTTTTTTATTGTTTTCTTACATAGTCTCTCTGTGCAGTTCAAACTCATAGTGATCTTCCTGTCCAGCCTCCTCCGTGCTGGGATTACAGGTGTGTGCCGCCATGCCCAGTTGAGGGGGATGGGCACAGTAAGCAGTACTGGGGATTGAATTTGGGACCTTACTCTTGCCAGGCAGGTGCTTAGACCACCAAGCTATCTCCCCAGCCTTAGTTACTTTTCTTGTTGCTAAGACAAAATACCCAACGCCCATTGAGCATGGTGATGCACACTGTAATCGCAGTACACATGGAAATTTCCTATCAAACAAAACAAATTAAAACAAAACACTGAACACGCAAAGTTAAAGGAGGAAAGGTTTATTGTAGCTCACAGTTTGCAGAGGTTCCATGTCACAATTGGCTGCTCTGAGACAGGGCTGAATGACAGAGAATCACAGAGGAAAAAAGTCTATAGCAAAGCAGAGCAGATTAAAGGAAACAGCAGCAAGAGGCAACAGCAGCAAGCAATATGCAGCGAGAGCAACAGCTCTCTTTCTGTTTCTTAAATATTTGTTTAAAAAATCTTTATTTTTTGGTAGAGGGTCTCACTATACAGCTTGGATGCATAGTGATCCTCCTGCATCAGTTTCCCTAGCACTGGGATTACAGACGTGTGTCGTTACACCATTTCAGTGGCCAGCATGGTGTGCCTGGGGTTCTGGAGCTGGCTTGGCATGCAGTAGAAGGGATCGAATCCTGGTCCTTGCACTTGCCAGACAGGTGCTTAGACCGGCCCTTTCTGTTTGTTATATCCTTCCTGGCTACCCTCCCATATGGCAGGTAGCACTCACACCTAGGGTGGGGCACCCTTAATCCTAGCACCAGTGAATCAATCCCAGCATCACATTTTTAATCCCAGGATCACATACCCCTGATGTACCACCTCCAAAAAGTCCCACATGATTCTCTGGGGGACATCTACATACAAACTGTAACAGGCTCTATCTAGTTTGATGCCATTACTAATGATTCTATATATTCCTTTCAGTGCTTCCTAGTGCATATATATACACCCTTTTGGTAGGTTTGTTTTTCACCATGAAATTCACAGATGAGGTATCCAAACACTCAACTTTTGTAAAAAGGCCAAATAGGTTTTCAAAGTACTACTTTGCACTCTAGTTAGCAACTTACATTGGTGCATTCTATATGATACATGAAAAGAGTCTTGAATACTTTTGAAACTCTTTATTTTTACCTCAGATTCACAATGATGTTTGCTGCTTCAAACCTCTGCTTCTGGAGTGAAAAAGTGCTTCTGACATAATGATTGATTGGAGGAGCAGAAACCAAACATGAAACAGTTTATAAATGAACTATTTTTCCCCTCCTTTCAGTTTCTCTGTAACTCAATTTGCATAGCCTAAGAGGTGGTTAGTTGAGAAAGTAACAGGGGGATTTTGCAGAGTCCCAAACACAGTCTCACAAAATAAAGCATAAACCATGTGTGCTGGCACATACCTGCAATCCCAGAATTGGGGAGGCTGAGGCAGAAGGATAACTACAAGCTTGAGGCCAGCCTGAGCTACATAGTGAGTTTGAGTCCAGCCTACACTACGTAGCAAGACCCTGTCTCAAAATAAATAAACAGGGCCCAGGGTTATAGCTTAAGGGCACAGCATCTTGCTTGGCAAGAGCAAGGTTCTGAGTTCAATTCCTGGTATCCTCCCTAAATAAATAAATAAATAAATAAATAAATAAATAAATAAATAAATAAATAGAAAAGAGGTGTATACAATGGGGGAAGGCATGACCTTGCAATACAATGTGTTATCAATCAGTGCAGCTAACTACATCAAATATCAATGAGGTTGTGGGGCAACGAGAACTCTTTTACGTTGCTTCAGAACCACTAGTACTAGAAGCAATTCCCTCTCTGCATAGTGGAGAGTGCGGACTAGATGATACTGCATGAGCTTCTGT
This sequence comes from Octodon degus, assembly GCF_000260255.1. Lineage (NCBI taxonomy): Eukaryota > Metazoa > Chordata > Mammalia > Rodentia > Octodontidae > Octodon > Octodon degus. Next base: position 1,568,347 of record NW_004524711.1, on the reverse strand, counting down.
TGACAGAAAGGAGGCCACATGCTTTGGTGCTAAGCAGGTTGATTTAGGGCTTTGGGGGAAGTTGGTTCTCACAAATGTCACTAATCTTGTGTAATCATTGAGTAGCTCTCACTGGATGTCTCTCTTACTCTTCTCTCATTGCTGGGACAAATACCTGACACTCAAAACTTAGGAAGGAAAGGTTTGTTTAGCTCATAGTTAGTGGAGGTTTCAGTCCGTACTCAGCTGGCTCCAAGGCAGAGTGGCACGTTCTAGAGAGCTAGCTACCTTTCACGGCGATAGCAAAGAGCAGAGAGATAAGGGAGGGGCAGCAGCTCAGGTAGATAGCTAGCCTCTCATTCCCCCCTTACACTGTAATGCAAATTACATGCCCCAGGTCAGTTACAGAACACACACCCACAATCACAATGAATCACAAACTCCAGAAGCCATGCTATGACCTCAGGAGGCTTTGCAGAGACAACTAGACACAAACCATAACACCAGATATACTTCTTCATTTTCTCATGAGACTAGCCGAAGGAGTACAACTCCTGCAGTAACACTTCTGATTGTGATCCCTTGAACTTCATTCAAACACTACACCCTTCATCTCCCAATCCTAGACAAGACTGTCTACTTTGTGACCATTAAGTTGGTATGTCAAGTTTATTGGGTTAAAAATTCTTAGCAGATTAATAAAAAGCAGTTGTGGATATGTCTATGGATAACTGACATGTAGGTGAGTGAACTGAGAGGGGTGAAGACTCACCTGGCTGTAGGGGGCACAAACCAATAGACTTATAGCCTTGGTGGGATAAACAGAGAAAGGAGGAGGAAGTGTGGTAGTCTGCTCATTTTGAAGAGCACCAGTCTTCCTGAATATGCTTGTCCTTTGGAGCCATCACCTTTGGATATTGGTCTGCAGCCCTCCGGTTCTCCAGTCTCCTTAAGCTTCCAACACAGAGTAGTGCTGGCTAACCTCCAGTGAGTTTTAGGCCTTTGTCCTAAAATTGGACTAATGCTGCAATCGTAAGCAGAAACGATGAAACGACACCCAGAATTTGGAGGCACATTTATTTATTTTTATTTTTTTATTATCATTATTTTTGTTTTGTTTTATTTTTTGGTTTTTGGTTTTTTTGCGGGACCAGGAATTGAACTCAGGCCCTTGCGCTTATTCCACTGAGCCATGTCCCAGGCCCCACATTTATTTATGTTGATGGGCACTGATCAGGATCATTAACAAAATATCAGGCCCTGATCTCGGTGGTCTAAGGTTTATATTGAATAAGCAAGTAGGAATTACATGGGTGGAATGGCTCAATTGGGGATTATTTTATGCAATGTGCATTACAGTGATCAGCTATGCATCAGAGTTACCAACTGTTTCTAAAAGACCAAAAGCTACCCAGACTGGAACAGAAACTGCTAGCTGGAAGACTAAGAAACTGAAGTACACTGGCTTGGGGACACATTTTTTGTCACACGTCCCCCATCTCTTAGTTTCCTTGGCAAATCTATGCTGGGCATATTATATGGGATCTTCTAAGATGAGGCCCAATGAGATGCAGTACCGTTAGGGTTGTCAGCGATCCTAGGAAGCGCTCTAGCCAAGGTCCCCAAGATTGTCTTCTTAGAGTTTTCCCACGCATTGTTTTCTAGGCAGAGGCATATTTAGGCCTGCCTGTTCTGTAACATCTGATCTAGAAGAGTGTCCAGTGTACCTTGGACACTCACCAAATCTTGGTCAAATGTTCAAGTGATTGTTCTATTCTCTTGGGGCAATGATCCATTCAGTTTAAGGCAAAAACAAACAAATAAAAAACAGCTGTCAGGGAATGAGGAAGCAAGGACTGCAGAAAGCAGCCTGAGAAGACACAAAAATCAAGGGGAATAGGTATGACACAATCCTGTGAATGATGTCCTCAGGCTTCAGTCTTGTGTGATCTGTTCAGTGTGCATTGTCTCTTTTGAATGAGCCTCAGAGGAGCACCCAGGTAAAAATTTCAGTGGATCTAAGACTGGATTTCCGAAACTTGTAGATGTAGTTAATACATACCTGGGTTACACATGTGTGCAGGAATGTCTACAGATACTTTAAAAACAACTGGTTACAAGCTATTTTTATAGAGTTATGTTTTATTTTTGTGTAGTCTACCTATATATCTTTAGGTGGGGAGAATCTACTGTAATGTATGAGGTCAGAGCCAGGGACACAGGTGCTGAAGCCTGAGTTGGCTGCAGGGCTGCAGGTGTCAGGGCACTAGCTCAAGCTTGCAGAAAAAATGGTGGGGGCAGGTCTGGCTCTGATCTTCCAGGCTTATTAGGTAAAGTTCTCTGGCTGGGGTTGATGTTTCAGTCAACTGGATCCCTAGAGGGGTGTTAGGTCTCTGGACCAGATTATTTTGTATCACTGATGGAAGGTTTCCAAAGAGCAGTTTTCTATGCAAATTATCCCTGTAGGAGAGTTTTGGCCAAAATAGTTTTGTCCAAGATGACCACAGTGTATCTAGCCTGCCAGACTTCATTCCTAACAGAGCTATTTCCACCCATAGACAGGGTATACTTGGTATCTGTCAGGGGATTCAATTTTTAAGAACAGTTTATCCAAGTACAGCATGTGGTACCTAGACAGTTAGGTCTTGGTGTAAGGTAAGCTTGTTAGCTTTCTTGATCAGATAGACAGTGAAGGCATGTCTTCATTAAGGCATGAAGGCAAAGGAGGCAGTCCTTAGTTACTGTATTTTTTTCCATAATTTTATTGACAGACAAATAGCAATGAGACAGTTTCAAATCAAATTGGTAGGACACTTTCAATAATTAACGCATTGCATACTCTCTTCCTAGTGGTTATTTGCTGTACAAGATGCAGACATGATATCCTAGTTACAAACACTATTACAACAAATCCCTCTGTTCATTAAGAGAATGTAACTATATATCTATCCTAACCATTTTGAATACACAGTTACAAAATGGACATTCATCTGTATCCCCTTTTTTGTTTAGTTCCGTCATTTGAATATTATAGGTGTGTAAACTCAGCAAAATATTCTAAAACAGTTCAGTAATCCATAATAGTATTGGGTTTTCCACCTTTGTTACTGTATTCAAGTATCTGCACAGGTAGGACACTGGACACTCCCAGGGGCTAACAGTCTGAGTAAGCACTTTACTTCTGAAAACAAGTCTTTCAAAATTTCAGGGTTATAACTATTAGGCATTTAAGGCTGATGTAGGTGCTCTTCTTCCTCCTGGGGTATAGTCAGAATCAGTATCAAGTCTGGGACAGTGGAACTGAGTGTGAGGGAGGCTGTTCATGGTCCAGGAGAGGTACAGTGCACTCAAGCATGTATAGGAATTCATGTTGACAAAGTGTCCCTCAGTCTCACAGGATCTGCTTTGGCAGCATTTCATTTTAGCAGGGGCTCCAGTGGGTAACTTCAGTAACCTTAACCATGTTTATTGGCTTCTTGCTTCCTTCTTTGAGATCTGCCAGAAGAACAGTGTTGTACTGATCCAAGCCTTCATGGCCCTCTGTCACATTACAGTCCCAGTTTGGATAGGCTCATGGGAGGCCTGTATTCATCCAAACATCAGGATCAACCACAGTGGCAGAGATTTTTGACTTTAACCAGGCGTAGGCCCAATCTAAGACACAGTGGCATTCTTTAGTGTTAAACCGAGTCAGCAGAGTTACTGACAATACAGCAGAGGGTTGTGGTGCAAGAGACAGAACTGGCAGTGGAGGTGTTGGCAGCTGGCTGGGCAGCTTGTAGTTAATTAATGTAAGGAGAAGACAGGCCATACTTGAGGTCTTCTGAAAGAACAAGATAAAGCTTTTCTGGCTTGGGCTGAATCTGAGAGCCTCCCAGATGGCCTTGTGGGTTTGCTTTGATGACTAAGATGACTTTCTTGTCATGGAAGACACAGGTGCAGAGCCAAGGTGGGAGAGGTGTGAACACCTTACAGCAACTGAGTACAAGGGAGATGGCCCTGGAAAAATCTCAGAATTTTCCCAGTTGAAGGGCTTATGGGAGCATTTTGTAAGCAGAGGGAGGCATCTTTTACATCTTTCCCAAGAATATTAACAAGTCTATAAGCCTGATGCATGGCTGGATACATATTTATGTTTCTCATGACAACTGTCAGCAATGGAGGTTGCCACACCTGGCCACACCCAGAAGTAAGTCTTTAGTTTATACCTCTGGGAGAAGTTTTCAGAACATCAGGATTGTGGTTATCTATCTCAGGCTCCTGCAGTGGTGGGATAGGGGCAGGGCTCAGCAGGGCTCCATCGCTGTCTGGGGTCAACCTGCTTCCTGCTATTGTGGGACAGGCAGCTGGTTGATGTAGGTGTCATCTTTCTCTAGAGCAAGAGTCAAATTTAAAAGTGCAGGGTTACAAATTCATGCAATAAGGAATGAAAAGGGTGACATCACTACAGATCCTAGATAAATTCAGAAGATCATCAACACCTACTTGCAAAATCTTTACTCTCACAGGACAGAAAACATAGAGGAAATGGAAAGTTTCCTAGATACGTATGAAATATCACACCTGGGTTAAGAAAATATTACAAACTGTAAACAACTAAATAATGAAACAAAATTGAAAATGTACTTAAAAAAATCTACAAAAAAGAAAAGATTAAGTCCTGATGGATTCACAGCTGAATTCTACAAAAAATTTTTTTTTATTTTATTTATTTATTTATTTATTTATTGTGTGTGTGTGTGTGTGTGTGTGTGTGTGTGTGTGTGTGGCCAGCTCAGCCCACCAAGGGGCGGGCCTGGCTGGCATGTGGTGCTGGGGGATTGAACCGCGGTCCCTGTGCTTTGCTTAGCTTAGCTTGTTCTAAGTAGGTGCTTTAGACCACTGAGCCATCCCACCAGCCCCTCTACAAAAAATTTGGAGAAGATTTAATGCCAACTTTTTCAAAGTCCTCAATAAAATTTAAAGGGAAACAATTCTCCCACACTCATAACTGGAAGCAAGTATTATTCTGATACCAAAACCAGAGAAAGACAACTAGAGGCCAATCTCTCTAACAAATATAGATGCAAAAAACTTCAATAAAATACTAGCATATAGGATGCAGTGAATGATCAAGAAGAGTATACACCATGAGAAAGTGGGATTCATTCCAGGAATGCAGAGATAGTTCAACATTTCAAATTCATAAATGTAATACACCACATCAATAGAGCCAAAGACAACACCACATGATCATCTCTAGAGATGCAGAAAAAGCTTTTGACAAAATCTAACACTCACTCATGATTTAAAAAAAAAAAAAACCTACAGGAAATTAGAATAGATGGTCCAAATTTCAACCTCATAAAATGTATGAGAAACCAACAGCCAACATCACATTAAATGGATAAAGTCTGAAAGCCTTCAATTGAAAAAGAGGAACAATACAAGGATGTCTACTGTTTCCATTCCTATTCAATATAGTTCCAGAAACATTAGCCAGAACAATTAGACAAGAGAAACAAAAAAAAAATAAGGATTGGAAAAGAAAAAGAGAAATTATCATTATTTACAGATGACATGATACTCTACATGTAAGACCCCAAAACCTCCGCCAAAAGTCTTGCAGATTTAATAACCAAATTCAGTAACATAGCAGGATACAAAGTCAGCACTCAAAAATCATTAGCATTTCTGTACACAAACAACAAACACATCAAGAGAGAAATTTGAAATCATGCCTTTCACAATAACATCCAAAAATGTGAAATACTCAAGAATCAATCTCACAAAGGAAGTAAAAGATTTATACAGTGAAAATTATGAAAAAAACAAAAGAAAATTATAGTACTTTGAGAAAAGAGATTGAAAAAGATTTCAAAAAATGGAAAGATATTCCTTGATCCTGGATAGGAAGAACCAACATTGTAAAAATGGTCATACTTCCAAAATTGTTATTCAGATTCAATGCAATCCTGATGAAAATACCATTAGGATACCTCACAGAGCTAGAGAAAACATTCCTAAAGTTCACCTGAAATCAGAAGAGACATAGAATATCAAAAGCTATTCTGGGTATCAAGGGAAAGGCAGGAGGCATCACAATCCCTGACCTGAAATTATACTATAAAGCTACTGTGATAAAATCAGCATGGTACTGACACAGAGACAGACCTGAGGATTTATGGAACAAATTAGAAGATGCAGAAACAACAACAACACACTCAACCACCTTATCTTTGAAAAAGGGGCCAAACACGTTCACTGGAAGAAATATAGCCTTTAATAAATGGTTCTTAAAAACTGGTTTTCCAAAGGTTCAAGGCTAAAATTAGATCCATATCTACCACCATGCACTAAACAAAGTGGATCAAAGATTTAAACATTAAAACAGAAACACTAAATATCCTGGAGAAAATAGTTGGCAAAAATTTTAAAAACATAAGGGTAGGGAAGAGAGTTCATGAACAAAAACCAAACCACATGGGAAATACTTCAAAGAATCAGCAACTGGGATCTCATCTTTGTGAAATGTTTCTTCACTTCAAAAGAAATTATGAACACAGTAAAAAACAAAAAAAAAACCAACACTCACAAGCTGGAAATAAATTATAGCCAACTGTCCCTCTCACAAAGGCCTTCTATTGACAACATATAAAGAATTTAAAAAATCAGGTCCCCAAAATTCACATACCCAATCCAAAAATGCACACCTGAGAGGAATACATACTTCTCAAATGAAGAAATACAAATGGAGGGTTCTTTCCTTTTGCTGCAGTGGTTACAGCCATGAGTATGCTCAGGCTTCAGAAGAGGCTGGCCTCCAGCATCCTCCACTGTGTTAGAAAGTCTGATTGGACTCCAATGAGATGAATGAAACCACCAATGCCAATTCCCTCCAGCAGATCTGGAAATTGATTAATGATGGGCTGATCACCCACAAGCCTATGACCGTCCATTCTCAGGCACGATGCTGGAAGAATACCTTGGCTTGCCAGAAGGGCAGGCACATGGGCATTGGTGAGGGTACAGCCAATGTCCAGATGCCTGAGAAAGTAGCCTGGATGCACAAAATACAGATCCTGTGCAGACTGATCCAGAGATACTGCGAATCTAAGAAGATTGACAAGCACATGTACCACAGCCTGTGCCTGAAGGTGAAAGGGAATGAACACAAGAACAAGTCGGTCCTCATGCAGCACATCCACAAGCTGAAAATGGACAAGGCCTGCAAAAAGCTCCTGGCTGACCAGGCCGAGGCTCGCAGGACAAAGACCAAAGAAGTGCACAAGAGCCATGAGGAGCACCTGCAAGCCAGGAAAGAGGAGATCATCAAGACCCTGTCCAAGGAGGAGACAAAGTGCCCTCTGTGTATGGTGAAGACAGGTCCCAAATAGAAAAGCTGTTGTCCATTCAAAGAAAAAAGATAAAAAAAGAAGAAGAAATACAAATGGACAATAAACATATGAAAAACTCTTCAACATCATTGGTCATTCAAAAAATGCAAATTAAAATAACATTGAGATTCCATCTCACCCCAGGAAAAAATGGCTATCATCAAGAAGTCAGCCAATAACAAATGCTAGAGGAGCTATGGGAAAAAAAGGAATCCTTCTCCACTGTTGGTTGAGTGCAGACTGGAACAATCACTGTGGAGATCAGGGTGGAATCCTCAAAACAAGTAGGCTTGGAGGTCTCATTCAACTGAGCTATTCCCCTCCTGGGTATTTTTCCAGAACTGAAAACATCATTCCACAGCAATATATGTACATCCATGTTTATAGCAGTGAAATTTGTCCTAGCTAAATCTTGGAAGCAACCAAAATGCCCACCAACTGAGGAATGGATAAAGCAGATGTGCTATTTTTACACAATGGAGTACTATTCAGCTATAAAGAAGCATAAGTTTGAGGCTTTTATAGGTAAATGGATTCAAATAGAGAACATACCCTTAAGTGAACTAAGTCAAACCCACATGTGCAAACATCATATTACCTCTTTAGTGTGAGAACATGAAAGAAAAAATAAAATCTGAAGAGTACAGTAGATACTGGAAAAAAGGAATGAAACTTTTCAAATGGAAGGAATTACTGAGTTGAGAAAGAAAGGAGAGCAAGCAGTGAAAGAGATATATCTATGTATATAAGCAGGATCGTTTCGACAACTGTACTGTGCATTTCTGCTGGTCTGTGGAAAGAAGCAAATAATGCTTAATTTGTTTTGTCTCCAATTTTCAATTATTTGACCTTTTTCTCTTCTTAATCTTATATATTTCTTTCTTCCAATTTTGCATGTACTTATCTGGTCATATGAACAACTAATTAGAAGACAGCACTATGTACTACAACAAATACTGTGAAATTCATATTATTTTGTTTTGTGCAATTCTGTATCACTTGTAATTTTATGTTTTAATACTATTTTGTAGTCTCTTTTAAAAATAATTTTTAAAAAACCAAACAAGGGCAGGGTTAGAGAGGGAGGTGACTGGCTTGGTGTGAAGGAGATGTCCTCCCCAGCTGTGAACTTGCACCTGGAAGCAGGAGTGAAAGGCAAGAGTTCCAGTTGTTCCTGTGATGGTAACTCTGACAGAGGGAATTTCTGAAGGCAGAGTTTTGTTCTATGTTCTACCCGAAAGTCATTGGCTTGCCCCTGACTTTTCTATGACTACTCTGCGAGGCTGAGGCAAAAAAGATTGCAAATTTGAGCCTAGCCTGGGCAACTAAATGAATTAGCAAGACTTTCTCTCTAAATTGAAAAAGAGCTGGGAATATAAGGTCCCCTGTTCAATCTCCAGTGACTACGGAGATACTTTTCTGTCTGTCTCTTCCTTTCCCCTCCCCTCCCCTCCCCTC
>NW_004524711.1:1556474-1558492 GCF_000260255.1 Octodon degus | reverse complement strand
AAAACTAAAACTTGACCCAGGTCTATCACCATGCACTAAGCTAAACTCAAAATGGATTAAAGATCTAAACATTAAAGCAGAGACACTAAATCTCCTGGAAGAGAAAGTAGGAGGTATCTTGAAGATATAGAGGTAGGCAAAGAGTTTATGAACAAAAATCAAATCACATGGGAAACACTTTAAAGAATTAACAACTGGGACCTGCTCTTACTGAGAAGTTTTTGCACATCAAAAGAAATTACCAACAAAGTGAACAGACAACCCACAAATTTGGAAAAAATCATGACAATTAAGTACTCAGACAAAGGTCTGTTCTCTAGAATTTATAAAGAAGTAAAAAACACTAGGGCCCTAAAATTTAATGACCCCGTCCAAAAATGGACATCTGAGATGAACACACACTTTTCAGAGGATGAAATTAAAGAAGCGAATAAATATAAGAAAAAATGCTGCACATCACTAGCTGTCTGATTAAGATATCATATCACCCCATAAAAAATGGTCATCATAAAGAAATCAACCAACAATAAATGTTGGACAGGCTGTGGGGAAAAAGGAACCCTTCTCCCCTGCTGGTAGGAATGCAGACTGGTCCAACCATTATGGAAATCAGTGTGGCAACTCCTTAGAAAACTTGGACTGGAAATCCCATTTAATCCAGCTATTCCTCTACTAGGAATTTTCCCAGAGGATCTGAAAACATCCTATCATAGTGATATATGTGTGCCTATGTTTATAGCAGCATAATTTGTGATAGCCAAATCTTAGAAAGAACCAAGATGCCTATCACCTGAGGAATGAATGAAATAGTTGTGGTATTTTTATACAATGGAGTATTATTCAGCTATGAAGAATGATAAACTCGAAGTTTTTATATTGAAGTAGATGTCACTTGAAGATATACTCATAAGTGAAATAAACCAGACACATGTGTAAATATCGTATAGTTTCCCTAATATAAGAACTCAAAAGAAGAAATACAAATAGAAAGGTATAATACAACTAAAAGAAAAGCAAGAACTTGAAGACTAAACAATGAAAAGAGAACAAGGAGAAGAGCTAGGAAACATGACAGGGGCAAGCCATACTGTTATATGTAGAAGATGGGTAAGGCAATGATCCTGAGAATCTTCAGAAGATTTTTGAATCTTGCAGTTAATTGGAAAGATTCTCACCCTAACTGTATATACTGACACCTGTGAACTAAGCAACTGCACTGAAGATGGTAATCTGTAATAGTAGTTTCATGCTTGGAGAGCCTGTCATTGTGATCTTCTGAATGTGGGCTGCTTGTCATGACATGCCAGTTGCTGCCGTGCTGTCTCTCAGGTAGATGATTGTTCAAAAAGAAGGGGGTGGCGCGGCGTGCTCGCGCACGAGGCAGGGCGGCCAGCCCGAGGCTCAGGTGGTGGCGGGCGCGCGCAGCGGTGGCAGCGGGTGTGCGAGGCGTGGGCTGTCGTGCTCCCAGTGGTCCCCTTTCCCCTGCTCTACGGGTGAAGGAGGCCGAAGCAGTGCTGGGTGCACACCCCTCCCTTCCTCCACGAGCTCCAGGCTCTCGCGCTGCGCGGCCTCCCCGGCGCAAGACCGTCCCGGCCCGGATATGGCTCGTGGGCAGCAGAAGATTCAGTCTCAGCAGAAAAATGCCAAAAAGCAAGGTGGACAAAAGAAGAAACAAGGGCATGAGCAAAAGGCTGCTGCCAAAGCTGCCTTAATATACACCTGCACTGTCTGCAGGACACAAATGCCAGGCCCTAAGACCTTCAAGCAGCACTTTGAGAGCAAGCATCCTAAGACCCCTCTTCCTCCAGACCTGGCTGACGTGCAAGCATAAAATTGTTTAGAGGTGAACTCATGGCGCCTTTGACTCTTCTACTGTCTCAGACCTTAGGTAACAAACCTGCAGTTGCTTTTCTAACAAACTGTTGATCAGCAAAAATAAAGGGGCTACAGAAACACTCATTTTTATGCTGTTCCCTTTTGGGCTTCATGCAAAGACAATTCTGTGTAAATGTACAGTT
>NW_004524711.1:1547330-1556374 GCF_000260255.1 Octodon degus | reverse complement strand
CACACACACACACACACACACACACACAATAAATAAATGTAATAAATAAAAATAAATAAATAAAAAAAAGAAAAATTCTAAATGGACATTATATTTAGTAGCAAAAGACTAATATTCCTCTAATGTGCAAAGAAGGTAAAGGTGCACATTCTTGCCATTGTTATGCAACATAGTATTGGAAATTCTAGCTAGATGAATTGAGCAAGAAAAAGAAATAAAATGTACCCAAATTGGAACTTATTAAAAGACTATTTCAAAAATTACAAATAAGATTGAACAAAGTAGCAGTATATTATGCAAAATCAGTATATAAAAATTACTTGAATTTCTGCACAATAGCAGTGAACAAACTGGAAAGAAGTGAAGAAAACAATTCCATTTATAGTAGCATCAAAGAGAATAAAATCTTAGACAATTAGGCAATGAGGTGAAGGGTTCAAATACTACTATTAAACTTTTCTGAAAGAGCTGCATGTGGTGGTGCACATCTTAGTCCCAGCATTTGGGAGGCTGAAGCAGGAGTATCACAATGACTTCAAGACCAGTCTGGACACCCAATGGGCTTAACGTCTACCTGACTACATAGTAAGACTCTGTCACAGGAAACGAAAACACACATACACACAAAGAAAAAAATTACTGAAAGATACAAATAAATATATATTCTGTGTTCATGAATTAGAAGATTTAATGCTGTTAAGATGTCAGCAATACCAAAAGAAAAGTTTTTGAAGAAAGAACAAAGTTGGAAAACTCACATTGTCTGACTTCCAAACTTACTACAAAGATAATCATATGAGCAATCAGAACAGTGTGCAGCACAAAGGAAGACAAATATCTGTGGAATAGAATGGAGAGCCTAGAAATAGCCTTCACATATGTGGCCTAATGATTTTCTTCTTCTTTTGTGTTTTTGAAAATCTATACTCATTTTTGTTTTCATATTTGTTAAAGTATAATGAACAACTAAAAACTGTATATATTTAAAATATGATATGTGAAATGATTTATATGATCAAGATAATTAATATAATCATTTCCTCATATCATCTATTCTTTTTTGTAATGAGAAAATGTAAGGCTTAATCTCTGAGCAAAGTTCCAATATCAAATTCAGTATTATTAACTGTAGCCATCTTATGGTGCAGTAAATCCTCAGAACTTATTCATTTTTCATAAATAAAACGATGCACTTTGACCAATATCTCCCCATTTTCCACACCTGTCAGTCTCTTGAGATTACAAATCTCTTTTCTATGAGTTTGAATTCCCCATTCACACTACACCTTTTGTGGTGTCATGTTTCCTTGGTTAGATATAATCCTTACAGCCTTATATTGTTGTCTGTATACTTGGTGAAGTAGGAACCACTTCCAGCCTTTACATACTGCATTCAACAAAGGGAGCCCTTCACCACTGATGGACCATCTAGTGGGGTCAGAGTCCTCTGGTAAGCTGGCCAAGTGCCTGAGACTGGCTAGGTAGGCCAGAAGCCTGTGCTCACTGGCATCATCCTGTAGCCTCAGTCCATAAGGGAAAGCCTGTAGCCTAAGGCACCAAGGGCAAGCCTACAGCCTGGGCATATACAAGTAGCCTGGTTCAGGGATATCGGGGGTAGGCCTGGTGCTGGAGTTCAGGGCAAAGCCAGGTGCTCCCATTACTCCCTCTTTCCTATGTTAAAGAGAAATTCTGTTCACGGTGGAACTATTTACAATAGCCAAAAAGTGGAAGCAAACTCAATGTTTATTAATTGAAAAAGACAAAAAGAGTATTATTCAGCTTCATAAAGGAAGGAAACTGATACATACTACAACATGGATAAAATTTAAAGACATGCTTTCCACTAAGGGAAGGCAGAAATTGAGAATTATTAATTCATACCGTTTCAGATTGCCAAGATAAAAAGACTTTTGGACATAAATGGTGATGATGACTATACAATGAAATGAATTTCTTTAATGCATTTGATACCCCTGAATGTGCACTTCTAATGCATGCAATGATAAACTTTATGTAATGGTATATTTTACCATGATAAAAATGCTAAAAGAAAAGAATATCAAACACAATCACACAGGGAATATCTGTTAAGATATCTATATGTAATTGTTCAACCAGCTTTCAGAAATGCATGAGGTCTGGGGCCAGGGAGATGGCTCAGTGGAATAAGCGCTTCCCTGGCAAGCACAAGGGTCTGAGTTCAATTCCCCAGTTCCACCAAAAAATAAAAGAATGGTCAACAGTTCTCTTCCTGGGCCAGGGAGCTGGCAACAGCAAGGGCCGGAGTTCAATCTCTGGTTCCGCCCAAACAAAAAGAAACAACACAGTTCTCTTTCAAATAAATAATTTTTTTTTTTTTAAAAAAGGGGCTGGTGAGATGACTCAGTGGTCTAAAGCACCTACTTAGAACAAGCTTAGCAAAGCACAGGGACCGTGGTTCAATCCCGCAGCACCACATGCCAGCCAGCCCTGCCCCCTGGTGGGCTGAGCTGCCCCCCCACAAATAAATAAAATTAAAAAAAAAAAAAAGAAATGCATGAGGTCATATTCTCATGTAAAAACTCTGTATTTTATGTCATTCCTAGATATTTTGTTTCTCTGATTAAATTCTGACTGATATAGAATTATCTATTAGGAAGGTTTTTAAGGATGGTTCTCTGCAGTGCTCCCGAGTTATGTAGCAGCTGTTCTCTGATTAAACTGAAAGGCATTAGCGACTGTTTCTATTCATAGAGGGAGTTCTGGTAACTCATGCTGTGACATTTCAAAAGAGGTAAACTATTATCCATAAATACCTGTAATTAAATACCTATAGATATTAAGTCTTTGACCAAGTTTTTGCTATCATAGAACATTATAATGGGAATGAAGAGTAGAATCAAGCTGTTTAGTTGCTTATATTCTGCAGGCTTCTGAAATAAAAAATGGTATGATCAAGTTTCTCATAAGAAATCTAAAAACTTAATTTTTTAAAATGAAACTCTTTTAACAATAAGGATGAGATTTTCAGAAAACCAAACATAAAATCTAATCAAGCCAGCCAGGCATGTCTATAATCCAGTACTAGGGAGGCTAGGTAGGTCACCGTGAGCTCAAGGCCAGCCTGGGCTACACAGTGTGAGTCTATCTCAAAATAACCAAAAACAACAACAAAAATTTGAATCAATCCAAACTCTAAACTCTATGGGTGGCTGAGCATTGCAAATTAGTTTTAATCCTTGCAGAGTTTCTTATGTTAAGGTAGGATACCCCTGCAACTTGGGATGGAGTTACATTAGATTCTAATGAAGTTAGGAACATTGAATCTGAAGTTCTGCCAAATACTTTTGGCCAGTAGAATTTTCTTCTGTATAAGCAGTTGTCAGTGTACTCTGAATAAAGAATCTATTATCCTGATGTCTATTGAGAGCCTCTAGATAACTGCTCTAGAGAATATTGCTGACCAAAACTCCAAACACCTCCAGCTGGAGGTAGCCAGAGTGGTCACTGTTCCTTCCCTGCCACAGACAGGCATGTCCTGAGAATAAAATGTATTACAGGCTGGGTATATAGATAAAACTATACAATTAACTGTTCCCATTGCTGGGTGTCCAAGAACTAATGTTTGGAAGACCAAAACTAAGCAAGTAACTGGGTGAGGAGGATGTCCAATATTTGGCTATGGCCCTCCAATAAACAAGGTCCCAGAACATGAGGGGACTTTTCTACAAGATCCAGTAACTTTGGTGGGTCACCCAATCTCCTGAACAAAAAGGTTGTTAGAATGCAGAGCTTAGGAATTGATCAGTAAGCCTCATTCTACAAGGAGGGTCTAGAAAGGGAAAGGGGCAAATGCTCCCATGCTTCCAAAAACAGCCAGGTGGGTTAGCATAGACTGTGACCTATCCTAGCAGATGACACACCTGACAGCAGAATTGAAAGAGTAAGGGACCAGGTAAATGGCTCAGTAGAAGAAGAGCTTGCCTGGCAAGCACAAGGTCCTAAGTTCAATCCCCAGTACCAGAAAATAAATAAATAAATAAAAGCTAATAAGAGGCTCTGACTATATACCTAAAAGTAATGCCAGAGGAGACTTAATTGACCTTGATATATATACTGGCTTGAACATCCAACAACAAAAGGATAAAGCCAAAGACATGCATGAGTAATAACTATACAGATACCCAGAAGGGGTCTCCAATCACTGACCCCCGCTGAAAGTCCTACAGCCAGCTGATTAGAATTACCCTTCCAAATTTTTTAAAAGTGTCTGATGTGGCTCCTTCCCCAGTCTGCCTTTCCATTGTATTTCTCATGTTTCAGTCATATACACTTTAAGCTCTGGTAAAGCTTCTTTATTCTTGCCTAGAGACTGCCAAAATTCAAGTGATCATACACACAAGATCCATTATAAAAGTGCCAGACCTTTTCTACCAAGGTCCACCAGATGAACCCCTCTGTTGAAGACTTCCATGTAATGCTCCTCCACTATGCCCCATGTAGTGGTTGATACATTATGTCAACTTGGCTGGATGATTCCCATCCAGTTCTGGCAGATGGGGGTCCCACCCTGGGACACAATTGGTTCTGCCCCAGAGTGACTCAGCACAGAGATCATATAAAGAGGCTGAGAAAGGAGTCAATGTTCCACTTCATCGGAAGAACTCCAGTCTTCGCACTTGGCTTGAACTTCATCACCTGGCTTGCAGTGCAGACTCTTCAGCCTCCAGCTGGGATCTTCACCTTCCATCACAGACTCTTCAGCGTCCATCACAGACTCTTCAATCTTCCGTCACAGACCCATTAGCTGATGGATAGAGACTTTCACAGAGCACTACAGTGAGCTTCAGCCCTTGGGACTCAATTCTTCAGTCTGGGGAGTGCAGACACCCTCTGTACACTCCCTCATCTGACTCTGCAGATGACTGTCATAAGCCAATCTTGTAATTCCTTATACATTCTATAACTTGTGTTAATATCTGTTCCTTATATTATATCTGTTCCTCTAAGTAAAACTCTGAATAAACTCTATGTAGCTCAAAGAAGCAAAATCAGTCATTTCTGAGAACCAGTTGGATAACTGTCTCAGTGATGGAAATACAGAGGTAAGGGGCCCATAGGGAGGAAAGGATAGGATAAAGGCCTTGTTGAGTTTTGTTAGAAGTTAACGGAAAGAATTACTAAGGGGGGGGGGGCTCTGTTCTATAGATTATGTTCAAGCAATGAAAAACACAAATACAAAGAAATTAAGCTCAGAGAGGTCCCAAGTAGTGTAATCAATGTAAGTCCCTTTACTTGATATTTAAACCTAAACGATTTGTCCCTCAGTCCCCACCCATAATCCTAGCCTCTACCAAAAAACCCAAAAGAGCCATAGCCAGACCAAATACAAGGAGAGGACCAAAGAGCCAGACAGCCAATCAGATTCCAGAAGTCTAGGGACAAGGACCAAGGGACAAGGATCTTTTTCAAAGTGAGCCACAGGCTGGGGAGATAGCTTGGCAGCATGTGCCAGCCCCAAAACCAGGTGTGGTGGCACACACCTATGATCCCAGCACTGGGGAGGCTGAGACAGGAAGATCACTCCAAGTCTGAACTGTGCAGCAGGGCACTGTACCAAATAAATAAAAACCAAAAAAAGAAAAAGAAAAAAGAAAGGGAGCCACAGATAAGAATCCATGCATATTTCACTTTTGAAATAAAGAATTATAAATTCTCCTGCACTCGTTGCTTTGCAAGGCTCTGTTGTTCTTCCTCAGGGCCTACTCCTACATATCTCTCATTCTTCCACAGCTACAATCAGACTTAAGAGTCAGATTCCTGTGCGAGACACAAAGTGAGGGAGAAGCATTAGACACCAAAAGCACTGGCTGATCTTGCTAATTGATACAATGCAAATCGGGTGGATGTGTATAGGGATGAACCCCAAGATTGTGGGATTAGTGTTAGGAAGGATATACACTTGTAAGGCCAAATTTAGTGTAATGACCTCACTAAGGCCGCAATTACTCTGCTAGTCTGAAAGGCTGAGAGTGACTTTAATGCTTTTGGATAATTAGGCAAAATCAGGACTAAAAGGTAGTCTACACTAAAGGAAACTGAAAACCCAAAACTTCCTGGTACAACATAAAAACAGTACCAAAATACTCAGGAAAATGACAATGACAGAGCATGTTTATCATGTATGATAGATAAGGCTTGCTATGCTTCCACCTCATATTTCTTTATGAGGTTCCAGAGAACATTAAAAATTTTGAGAATAATCATTTGTGAGAGAATCTCTGGACTAAACTCACTGTATTTACTGAAGAATTCTACCATTGGGGGGGATCAGAAAGTTACAGGGCCAAGTAGTGACACTTGTATCACCAATACAAGGTACGCATGTTTACTGTAATAGGCAGAAGACCTGAAGAAGTAACAGGAATACTTCTAATGCAAACTGAAATCATCCAGCTGACCATGGAGTTCCATAGATGGTAAGCCCTCTTAATACTATAAACAAAAAATTCGAGGACTAGTAAACAATAACCTGTGCTTAGTTACCATACTATAAAGTTGCAACGTCTCAGAGCCAATTTCACAGACTCAAAGCCTCTTGAATGAAAGAAAGTTGAGTTTTCATAAATATGGACTCAAATTTTAGGCAAAATTTATATTGTACATTTTTCAGGCATTTAGCAGTCCTTATTTAATCAGACCTTCCTCTAAAGTACTTTCTCCAAAGAACTTTGCAGACAATTAGCAGGATGGATTCATGTCAGGGAAGAGGAAATAATCAGATTTTTCAGGGGTTGCTCCACAGTATTACTTCACAGTATTACTGAACTGACACTAATTCTTGGAGACCAAACTTCTCTGACATCCACTAGAGTACATATGTACACAAGCCAGCTGTACTTCTGGTGCTTGCGTATTTCAAAAGTTGACCAACCCAAAATTTATTTTCACAGTTTCAGAGTGCATGGTTATAATGGCTATACTCAGTACATGGAATGATTTTTTTTTTCTATTTTTATGTATTTGGTACAGGGTCTCACTACACAGCTCAGACTTATGATGCTCCTGTTTTCAGCTTCCCCAGCGCTGGGATTATAGGAATGCGCAACAAGATGGACTCAGTTGCTGGCTCAGCGCACCCTGGGGGCGGAGCTGACATGGCTTGTAGTGCAAAGGATGGAACCCTAGTTCCTCTCCTTGCCTAAGCAAGTGCTTAGACCACTGAAGTATCTTCCTGTCCCTACCTGGAAGAATTTTGATGTTAAAACTTTTATCATTCACAAAAGAGAAGTTTATGGGGGTGATGATTCCTACCACAATTTAATTGACTGTGCCTGTTTGGTCTGTACAGGATAAAAACGGATCTTGGAAACTGACAAGGAATCAGTGTAACACTAATCAATGGTGGTCTTAATTGCACCTATACCTCTAAGGGTGTGTGTGTGTGTGTGTGTGTGTGTGTGTGTGTGTGTTTCTGGAGAAAACCAATACCCACCCTTGTAAGGGAATGGTGCAAGGAAGAGACCAGCTAAGACCATCAGGTTTGTGTAAAGTCAATATGGCATGGATTTTATTGTTCCTGGGTACAAGCAGCCAGGGAAAAGGCCATCAATAGGGAGCAGAGAAGCAACCCTTTTATAGGACTTGAAAGAAAACAAGGCATGCTAAGTGGAAGAAATCTTAGTAAATGTCAGTCATCAAAGTTCTCTGGATGTTTTGTGCCTCAGTGGGCCACCTCCTGGAGGCATCTTGAGTGACTGTTTGGGTGTCTTTAATGTCCAGGTGCTTGCAAGACTCCACACTCCACCTTATCTCTGTTAAGACAACCTGTGTTGGCCAATGGCATCAGAGTTGAGCTGAGAACAGAGCTTCTGCAGCAGACAGTTGGGGTAATGGGACAGTTATATCCAAATTAATCCTTAAGAGTCCTAGCCCAGGCCCTGGTCAGTGTGTGGGAGAGCTTCCTGCTACCCTACGCCGGCAGGACCTGCTGGTCCCAGCCCAGGTGCAGCGTGGGTGAGACCCTCTTCCATCCCCTTGGCACCCCCCACCACTCTGCAGCACTGGCCCACCCCACCCGCCCAGGGAGAATTTCTGCCGCATTCTGGGGCCCCCCAGATCCATCCCCAACCCAAGACAAGTGAGTGTGTGGGATAGCTTCCTCTCCCCGCTACTCCATTTTATTCCCTCCAGACTCAGCTCAGGCCTGGCATACAGGCCTGGCATGACACCTTGCAGCTGCAATCCGTGCAGAGAGAGTAGGGGACAGAACCACCCAGCTAGTCCAGGAGCAGAAGATCTTGCCAGAGGGGCACAACAGGTTCACTTCCAAGGGCGGCAGCAGGAAGGAGCTGAGCACAGCAGCCAGATCCAAGCCACGCACAGCAAGATAAATCTCAACGTTGTGGATGTGCACCTGAATTTCAGTAAGTGCTAAGGTTATAACTGCATCAAAGCTCTACAAAAAAGATCAGAAGAGAGTGCTACACAAAATGACAATGAAAGGAGCAAAATGCAATCTCAGACCCCAAGCCCACCCATAACAAGTGCAGAGGACACTAACACAAAACAAATTGGGAACCACACAACTGAAATCAATGAATCAACAGCATCTGAAATAAAGAAACAGCTGCAGAAAGGAATAGAGGAACTCAGATTGGAAATGAAAAATTAAATCCCTGAATTAATAGCACCTGCAGTAAAGAATCAAATGCAGAAACATATGGAGGAAACCCAATGCCCACCCAGAACAAGTGCAGAGGACACCAGCTCAGCTCAAATGTATGAATTAATAGCATTGAGAGTAGATAAGCAACAGCAGAAAGTTATAGAGGAACTCAGAGCAGAATTCTATTTTGAAATAAAGAAAGAATTCTCTGAACTCATAGCATCTGAAGTAAAGAATCAACTACAGAAACATGCGGAGGAAACCCAATCTGAAAAAAAACATTGCAGTAAAAGAATTAATAACTCCTTCTAAAGAAGACATTGATTAAAAAAAATAGAAGAGATTAGAAAAATGACGGACTCCTTGAATGAGCAATACAGGAAAGAAATAGATCACA
>NW_004524711.1:1532279-1541670 GCF_000260255.1 Octodon degus | reverse complement strand
ATTCTTTATTCCTATTTTTAAAATATATTTTAATTTTTTAAATGTTTTTTCATCATATTCTGTAGGGACTTAAAGTTCAACATATCAACACTTGATGGAAAATACCTGTTCCATGTTATGCCTAAGATGTGCGATATTCAGATAGATAGTAAGGTTAAGCTTAACAGCCTAGGTTGTATGGTAATAACAATAAGCTTCTTTTCTGAACGGTTAAAAACCTAAGTTTGCAGACCAAAATTAGAGAAAAAGGAGGGCCGCAAGGAAAGCCAACATTTTGGCCCTAGCCTTCCAAGATCAATTAAGACTCAGGACATATGAGATCTTGTACTGTAACGCCATGTAACTCGGTAGTGTCCCAAATTTTCTGATTAAGGAGATTATGGGGCCAAAGAAGAAAGTGATCGATGATGTAGAGTGTGCCTAAGGTGAGTCACATGGAGAGAAAACATTCTCTCAGGCTTTTATTGGAAGCACATTGGCCAAGCGATGGCCATGACTCATCCACGTTACTAACACTGACAAAGGATCTACAATGTGAGGCACAGGATCTCAGGATAAATCCTGAGGGCATTTGGCTGACCTTATCAGATCCAAAAGCTACACCTCTTGTTGCATAGGTCTTGCTTTATCTTGGTCTTAACCATGCAGCAGAAAATTATAAAAAGGAAGTACAAGAAATAAAGCCATGTTGTTATGTTGAGCTGTAAGGGACTCAGGTCAACGATTTCTGACACTGCCAGTGAAGTGGCAGACCCAATACTATTATGGACTACTGGACTCTTTTAGAATATTTTGCTGAGTTAACAATCCTATAATATTCAAATGACGGAACTAAACAAAAAAAGGGGATACATAAATGAATGTTCATTTTGTATCTGTGTATTCAAAATGGTTAGGATAGATATACACATTCTCTTGATGAATAGAGGGATTTATTATAATAGTGTTTGCAAATAGGATATTATGTCTGCATCTTGTACAGCAAATAACCACTGCAAAGACAGTATGCAATGTGTTAATTATTGAAAGTATCCTACTAATTTGATTTGAAACTGTCTCATTGCTGTTTGTCAATAAAATTATGGAAAAAAATTTAAAAAATAAAGAATAAAAATAAATAAATAAAAGCTAAATCAATCCTTAAAACCACGGTTCCTGTTTTTTAACCTTTGGACTGGCTAACATTTTGTATTGTAGCTAGCTTTCAAAATCACAAGAAGCCAAAGACAGGAAAAAAAAATCAAGAGTAGTTTACTTTCTATGGGCTAGTAACATACCTTGACGGTCTCATCTAAGGGCAATATCAATTGTGGAGCACTCCTGAAAGGGGCTTAACCATTTCTTGATTCCACGGGGAATAATGCTTGTCAATCACATTGATAGTATCATTTAACTGGACCTGGTAACAGAAGTAACACCTACTCTAAACATATTGATAAGATACATATGGTCTAGCTGGTAGGAAGTAAATATGACCAAAACAAAAATCATGCTTTGTATAGTTCTGTGAAATTGTAAAGCTTCCAGTTTCTTGGAACATGTCAATATATTCCTTTCAGAATGAGGGACACAGCATAAGCACCTGTCTGGCACAAACAAGGGCCAGAGTTCAGTCTCTGGTTCTTAAGTAAACAAATAAATAAATAAGTAGAAAGAAAGAGAGAGAGAGAGAGAGAGAGAGAGAGAGAGAGAGAGAGAGAAAGAGAGACAGAGAGAGAGACAGAGAGAGAGACAGAGAGACAGAGAAAGAAAGCAGACAGACAGATAGATAAGATACATGAGATAGATGAGGGACATGCCACTGAGGCTATCTTCTTCTGTAAAGAGGCCTAGTACCACATGGGTTTCTTTGGATCTGGAAGGCATTAACCTCACTTGGTCATGCTGCTCTGACCCAATTACTGAGCAATGTGAAATGCAGCTAGGTTTGGGTGAAGCACAAAACAAAAGAAGGTTCAGTAAATAGGTCTAGACTGTCACACAAATTGATCTTCAACTATTATGCATGACTGCTCATCTGCTGATACTTAAAGCATGTTATTATGACCTGCAACAAGCAGTAAACTTGTATGCAAACAGTAGCATTCTATCTACAAACAGAAATAGGAGGAGCAAGATGGGTTTGTTGAGACCTTAAAGGCATAAGTTGCATGAGTAAGTATTACAGTAACCATGGTCCTTAGTCCTACAATAAGGCCTCCACCCCTGAACATATAGTTCCATAGAGGCTTCCCCATTTTCATAGCCTCTCTCTTCCTCCCTCCCTCTCTCTCTCTCCTTCATTCTTTCCTTCCTTTCATCAAAGGCCACACAATTTCCACACATTGCATTACATCAATTTCATATAACAAATTACGTATTTAATTTTTTTTTGAGCTGGGGATTGAACTCAGACCCTTGCACTTGCCAGGGAAGCGCTTATTCCACTGAGCCATCTCCCCGGCCCCTTACGAATTACATGTTACACAAATGTATTTCCTAGGAAATTTTCTCTGGTTGAGATCTACCCGGTGAATTTGCCAACCTTTCAGATTTGTTTCAATCTTTCCTTACTGATTTCTCCCTCTTGAGCTGGTCTTCATTTTCTTTCATCTTCTCTAGATTTTAGCAGTAACTTTGTTCTCGTCCTCCACTTGCCTTTACACACTGTTTTGTACACGGGTTCATCACTTTACTTTGCATTAACTCTCACGCACAGGCTTTTACTTTCAAACTGCACCCTCACTCAGCCCAAGACTCTTGAGCTCAAAAGTGATGTTTTTCCTGCTTTAAATGTTTTCACTTGGCTGTATTTGACAGGGGTCCTTGTACTAGAAGCTTCGCAGTTATCTGTCTTCTAGTCTTGCTACACTAGCAAGTGTTAAAGTGTTAATCTTTGTGTGTGTGTGTGTGTGTGTGTGTGTGTGTGTGTGTGTTAATCTTCTTATCCGAAGAACTCAAGAAGATGAACACTACTTAGTAGGACTCAACATGTGTTTCATGAGTGAATAAATGAATGAAGATATTACTGAATGAACTACAAAAAACAAAAATTGAAGACAGATAATGAATAGTAGCATAGATGAAGAATAAGACACATAATCCAAAAGGCTGATATACTGTACTTCAAAGATCTAAGACTTTGATATTATATTCTAAAAACTGCAAACATATTTTTGTTAAAAATCATGAAACCACATTTTAGTGAAAATAAATACTACTATTTAAAATGGCTACAGACTCTCTGATCTTTACACTTATTAAATTTTGTGCTTCAAGTATTTAAACTAATGACAGTGAAGCTCTGAGATTAACAACAGTGGAAGTAAATTTTCATAGACCAATAACGTTTCCATTTTTATAATAGAAATTGTATAATTAATTATAGTTTATGCTAAATAATCATGCCAGTAGAAGCACATGTTTGTTTTTAGATTACGGGTAGCTGCAGGGTCATTATTAACAAGTGAAGACATAATTTGCATTTGTGCTATCAGAAAAATAGCTCCAGTTGTCAATTTATCTAATAGAAAAAATAATTAAAAGGCTAAATGCAAACAGAATAAAAATATAAGATACGGTCTTCAATTTACCTTAATATAATTGTACTCCATGGCTCACTTGCCAAATCATTTCTGTCAAAAGAAGCTATTTCTTTACTGTCATACATTATTAACAACACTCCTAGAGTTCTCTGGGCCTGAGTATTTAGGGAAACTATGCAAGAGGAATACTTCGTCATGGTATCTAGGTAAGCCACATAGATGTTTTAGATCTATGCACCAAATAATGTACATATAATCTGGACAACTCTTATATATTTTATGTTAACTTTTTACAAAATTAAACAAAGAAGCAAAATTAAACAGAAGGTACAAATCTCAGAGTGGGCTACTAAAAGCTCTCGGTAATTTATTAATTAAAATCTTACAGCCTGTAGTTGTTGTATTCTGTGTTCAGATGTAAAACTTTCCTAATTTATAAAATCTCAGATCTCAATTTCTCAAAAATCAGGGTTAGTGTTTTCAATTTCATCTCTCACATTTCCTTTGCTTCCAGCCAACACACTGAACTCAATTTTTTTTCACACCCTCTACCTGAACACTGTGAGCTTTCCTTACCCCTGCTTTCTGCAGGCTGCTCTATCCACACGGGATCTGTGCTCCCTCTTTAGGCCTTGTCATTCTGCGTAGGCGAACGCAAGGTCACAGTCTTCTTGTAAGTTCTCCACGTACCCTACAGTCTTAATTCTCTCTGCATTATCTATGTTTACTTTTATGTCCTCCACTGCATAAATTACGTCACCTGGGCAGCCATGACATCAGCAGGGAAATAAAATAGAATCTAACCCCTGCAAAATCTTAAAGATGTCAACAATAAAATCCAGCAGAGTCTGCCCTTCTGATTACAGCCATTCAGGTCTCTCTTTTCCTCTCTCAAAATACATTCATTACAGGAGAAATCCTAAAAGTTCTAATATCATTATTTTTAACTCAAAGTCTATGATTTATGGAAAAAAGCTCTACATCTATGCAGCCTGTCTCCTCTTGGTCTGGAGATGTACACAGTAACAACCATCAGCTATCTGCAAAAGGACACCAAAAACACAACAGCTGAAATGAGAATTAAAAACTACTATCAAGGATCTTATCTAGAAAGAGAAAAGGATGGGAGATACGGGCTGGCTCTGATATTTCACTAGGCAGAAGTTCTGCTGACAGTGGATAGAGAATAGCTCCTGGATGGCTCCTAGTTTTGCTACCTGACAGATTATTTCAACTCTTTTCTGTGGCTCTTACTTCACCTTTTGGGAATCTTACCTCAAATCCATCTAAGGAGGACATTAGAGACTAGGGAAACGAGCATATCTATTTATCTGCAGGTTACCTTCTGAAGATCTGGAGGCCCACAGTTATTTCTCATCTCAAATAGTCACAGACTGTTTAGGACTACGTGATATATTCCTCTTCTGGTGGATTTCAGTCAACTCTACACCAATGGCCACACCACGATTCCCCTTGAATTATACTATGCCACAATAACAGAGCACTACTGATGATCACCCATAATCAGTATTCATTCCTCTTTCTCAGCACATGCCCACTGCAGGTCAGCAATGGCTGCTCTAAGTAGTTCTCACTTTAATACCTGAAATGATATAGTAGCTTCAGTCTAAAACACTCCTCCTCCCTTCCCTCTTCTCCTCCTCTCTCTTCTTCTTTAAATTTTTTTGAGACAGGGTTTTACCATGCAGTTCAGGCTGGCCTTAAACTCACTTTGTAGCCCAAGCTGGCTTCAAACTTGGGGCAATCCTCCTGCCTCAGTGTCCCAGGTGCTGGGATTACAGGCATGTGCCATGCAAAACACTTCCTCATCTTGTAACAGAGGGAAAAGCAGAAGATGACAGATGTAAGCTCTTTAAATTTCTGCTTCTGCACACTTTATTTCTCATGTCGCATTTACTAATAAATCGAGACAAAATATCCAGCCTCATATTAGTGAATCAAGTAAATGATATCTCCTTTGGGCAGCAGGTATTTCTTTACAATACAATCACACATTCTTTTCTTCTTTTTGAAGCTCATTGATAAAAAAAAAAAAAAAAAGCTTCTCTATTATGTTTCCTGTGCTATGGCTTTTCTAGACTCTCACCTCTATTCTACCCAAGCCTGCTTAAAATACAGGTCATCATCTTACTCTTCTCTCACTGCTGGGACAAATACCCAACACCCAAACTGAAGGAAGGAAAGGTTTATTTAGTTCATAGTTACTAGAGATTTCAGTCCATACTCAGCTGGCTCCAAGGCACCATGAAACATAGCAGAAAGCAACCTTTCGTGGTGGTGGCAAAGACCAAGAGCAAAGGGAGGAGCAGCAGCAGCTCAAGAGGTGAGCTTCTCTTCCCAATTGACATTACAACGCAAATTATCTGCCCCAGGACAGGTGCAGCATTCACACCCACAATAATCAATCACGAACTCCAGAAGCTGCCCCAAGACTGCATGAGGCTTTTGGGGGCGGGGGGAACTGTACACAAAGCACAAGACTGCATGAGGCTTGGGGGGGGGGGAACAACTGTACACAAAGCACAACAGTCATATACTTTTATTTTTGGTGGTACCAGGGATCAAACTCAGGACCTTGGTGCTTACCTGGCATGCACTTATTCTACTGAGCTATCTCACCAGCCCCCTAGGTCATACACTCTTTTCCTAGAGTTTAATGTGCAAAATTTGAACGTTTATGATTTGATGTGTTGGTTAATTTTTATTAAAATTTACATTTCCATAATCCTCATTTGTTAATATTTCCAAAGGGATCACTTGACTAACAAGATATGATCAAATTATTTTGATTTAAAAAATTATTTCAATAAAAGACATCATGACACTACTCCTCCCTTAAAATCATCCCCTCTCTTCTAAAACATTTATCCCGTTGTCCTTGCCACTTTCTGAAGTACTGGTAGAAGTCTTTTTTGAATGTCTTTGCTTGATGTGATTAAAATGTACTAAGTCTCTGACTTACTTATTAATGAGCTTAATTCAGAATATTCGTAAGTCAGATTGAGTCATAAGTCTCAGAGTCATATATACCTTTAACACAAATACACAATGTAAAGTGTAAAAAACCAAGCACACCTAGTACAGTTAGAAACAAAGGACCTCAGTGACCCTGTTCTCTCCACCACACCACCCTATCGATAATCCGTGCTTCCACAATACTAAAGCAAAGAAGTCCTGTGAGGCACTTCCCCACTCTCCCTTCAACCATAAATACACACATTATGATTACCCAGGCTTACACTGAAGAGGCAGATGGCTGACATCAGAGAAAGTGAGAGACACCTAGATCAGAGTTGGTTGACCCTTTAATACTGGAAGCCTGAATTATCAAGCCCGGTTCTTTTTTGCTTTACCCTTTTGCCTGTACTTGCTGCTACCATCTTGTGATCATTAATAAACACAGCTACATACCAAGAGGAGTACACTTACCAAGTCTTCACTTGTATAGGAGACCCTGGACTATTATTGGCCTACTCAGCTGTAGCGCGCACACACACACACACACACACACACACACACAGTAAAGAAACTATTTTAAAGTTACCTTAAAATGGTAGTACAGTACAACCACACAGCTACTTTTGCAATTTGTCTGCATCTACATGTGAAGTCCTTTTGTATCTATGAAAAGATAGAAGTTGAAGAGGTAAGAATGGCAGCATTGACAAGAACAGCATGCATAACGTACAAAGGCGAGCGCACACTTCAGAGGGCCAGGCTCTGGGTTCTATACTCTAAAAGCTACAAACACATCGCTGTTACATTATGTAACCACGTTTCAGGGAAAAACTACAATTTAAAATGGCTACAGACTCTCTGTTTAGTATTTATTAAATTCTGCACAGAAAGCGCTTCGGGTATTTAATGTACACTGCCGACATCGTGAAGGAAGCCACCAAGACCCACAAGCAGTCACTGAGAAGCACAGGTCGGAGCTGCGTACTGCGCCGCACGCTCGACACAGGGACAAGGCCTGCGGCTACTGTCATCTTTAAGGCATTTAGTAGTTTTTAGCCTTTGCCCGCGAGCGGCAGCGTTGACAGAAAGCAGCTGCAGGACTTTCCGACCGCAGCTGCTGACCTCAGCGGCGGGAGACCCGAGCTGGCCTCCAGGGGCCCGGCGGCGGCAGCCCGAGGCGCCGCGCCGGTCCCTCCGCGGCCATCAACACCTCAGGCCCCGCCCCCGAGCGCGCCGCCGGTCACCCGCGAGACCCCGGGCCTCAGCGTGGGGGCTCCCGGAGACATGCCTGTCTGGTCAATAAAAGGGCTCTGGTTTTGGGGCGGGGGGCGCGGAAAGTATTGTTCAGAAATTAACTTAGTACAAGCATGAAGGCTGTTTCGCTTTGGAATGCCATGGAATGGTGACGGTCGGGCCAGGTTAGGGCGGGTGTGACGCTGGGTCGCCGCAGGCAGTGTGCAGGACAGCCGCAGCCGAGCCCTCCTGCCGCAGCCCCCGCAGCCCCGCCAGGGGTCCTTCAGGCAGGAGGTGCCGGGTGACTTTGGACGTCCTCACAGCCCGGCGAGGGTGACGGCTTAGTCTAGACCGACGGGTTCGTTTTCGTCCATTTGGGCTGCAGGCTGCTACCGCAAACATGCTCCGCCAGATCGTCGCCCAGGCCAAGAAGCATCCCAGCGTAAGTTCCTCGCTCCTCCGCGCGCGGCGTTCTTCCCTTGCTCTCCGGCGCGGCGGGGCGGCCGCCCTGCCCTGTGAGTGACCTTTCCGAGACGCGGGCCGCCGGGCCGGCTGGACCTGCCGTGCTTCGCGCGTCCTGGCTGCCCGGGTCCGCGGGCGGGGGCCTAAGCCAGGCGTCGTAGGCTTTGGGCTAGCGGGCGGGAGGCGAGGGACGCGGCCACGGTGGGGACCCGAGGGGCCCCTGCTGCCCTCTCCGTTTGGTCGGCCAGAGAGGGGTGCAGGCGTTCCGCGTTGGTTAGAGACCGCGAAAGCCGAGCTCCCCGCTGGTCACGCGCCGCTTGGGGACCCTCCGAGCCCCGCAGTGCACCACTCGGCCTTCTGCAACGCGAAGGCCCTGGATCCTGGAATCCTCACTTTGTCCCGATGCCTTGACATTTTGGGAATCTTGTGGCGCATTGCCTGGCCTGGTAGCGCGCCGAGCACTCGGGAGGCAGAGGCAGCAACATCCGTTCTGAAATATGGCAAGACCTTGTTTCAAATAAGGACAGCGACAACAAAATTTTCCCCCAGTACAGCTGCATGCTGAGACCTAAAATTCCCTAACACGGCCTTGCCTTTAATGTTTGACTTAATGTAAATACGTACCAAGTTTCAAAATAGGTACCTACCAAGGAATTCGTAGTAATACGTTTTCAGTTTGTGCCTACAGCGTATGTTTATAACAATGAGTTTCGCTTTATTCAGATGCCTTATTTCATAGAAATTACAGTTTTCGTAATTTGGAGGCACACAATTTAAAAAACTTTTTCTCTCCAGCTTCGACAAAGGGAAATCTAAAATTTACTGACAATGATGTATAAATGTTAGGCAAATAAACGCCACTTGATGGGTTTTGTTGGAAATGTAAACATTTACACATAATTTGCTCCACATTAGGAAATAAATGCATATGTCTTCCAGAACATTCTGAAATAGCTCTACCTTACACCCCAGCAAAAAAAAAAAAAAAAAAAAAAAAAAAAAAAAAAAAACACTTAAGCCAGAATGCTTTTAACATCCTTTGTAAATTCCATTCTTTTAGAATACAGTTAAAAGTAATCTTAACTCCATCTATGGTGCTTATCTGTTTATCTTTTTGAGGCAGGATCTCACTCTGTAGTTTAGGCTGGCCTCAGTCTTTAATCGATCTTCCAGCCTCAGCCTGGAAGACCAGT
>NW_004524711.1:1530519-1532179 GCF_000260255.1 Octodon degus | reverse complement strand
GAAGTGAAATACTTCCATGAAAAAGAACAACTAAAGAATTTCATGATGACAAAGCCAACCCTACACAGGCTCCTGAAAGATGTACTAGAGGGGGACCAAAATGATCAGAACTTCACGAATGAGATCAGAAGCAACCAGCTAAATAGGGCAAACAATTAATCACAGGAGAAAAAGGAGTAAACAACAACAGGTAAATAACATATTGATCGTAAGTCAAAACATCTCAATTCTAACCATCAATGTAAATGGACTCAGTTCATCAATTAAGAGAAATACAATGGGGGCCGAAGAGATGGCTCAGTGAAATAAGCACTTCCCTAGCAACCCTGAGTTCAATCCCCTGTTCCGCCCCCCCCCAAAAAAAAGTCAAAGAGTATTTAAAAAAAAAGAGAAATAGACTGGCACAGTGGATTAGGAAACAAAATCCACTACTATATTTCCATATACGAAATATATGTATACGAAACATATTTAACTCATAAAGACATTCATAGGCTGAAAGTCAAAGGATGGAACACAATACTACATGGCCCAGTACCTCAGAGAAAAGCAAGGATAGCAATCCTATTCTCATACAGTCTCAACTTCAAACCAAGAATCAACAAGCGAAATAAAGAAGGCCACTATATACTGGTTAGGGGAAGAATTCAAGAGGAAGAGGCAACACTCAGAAATATGTATGCACCAAACACGGGAGCACCCAACTATATAAAGCAAATCTTAATGGACATGAAAAATCTAATATCTAATACCACAATTTTAACATGAGATCTTGACCCCCCCATCCCAAAAAGATAGGTCAACCAGACAAAAAATTAGCAAACAAATAACAGAACTGAACCAGAGCTTGAAACAAATGGACTTGGTGGACATATACAGAGTGTTCCAAACAAACAAGCTGAATACACATTTTTCTCAGCTGCACATGGCTCATTTTCTAAAATAGACCACATAATGGTCCATAGGTCATGCTTAAGTATATGTATATGCAAGAAGACAGAAATTATCCCATGCATATTATTTGACCACAGTGCAATGAAACTGGAAATAAATGACAAAAGAAACCAGAAAAAAATCCCTAAATACATGGAAATTAAATGACACCCAAATCAGCAACCAATGGGTCACAGATGAAATTAAACAAGAAATTCAACAATATCTACAATTCTTTGAAAATTCAACCACAACTTATCGGAAATTATGGGATGCGATGAAAGCAGTTCTCAGAGGGAAATTCATAGCTGTGAACTCACATATTAGGAAAACAGAACAGGAACGAATAAACACCCTAATGCTGCACCTTCACCAACTAGAAAAGGAAGAGCAAACCAAACCCAGAGCCCAAAGATGAGAAGAAATCATAAATATTAGCGCAAAAATTAATTCAATTGAGACCAAGAAAACAGTTCAAAGAATTAACGAAGCAAAAAGCTGGTTCTTTGAAAGATTAAATAAAATAGATAAGCTCCTAGTTAACCTCATCAGAAAGAGGAAAAAAAAAAATTCAAATATAAGCAATAAGGAATGAAAAGGGTGTAATCACCACAGACCCACTGGAAATTCAGAAGATTATCAATAGCTACTTTGAGAATCTTTACTCTCACAGAATAGAAGATACAGATGAAATGGACAGATTCCTAGAAAGGTACAAATTACCAAA
>NW_004524711.1:1520182-1529461 GCF_000260255.1 Octodon degus | reverse complement strand
AAAGTAATCTTAACTCCATCTATGGTACTTAATTATCTGTTTATCTTTTTGAGGCAGGATCTCACTCTGTAGTTTAGGCTGGCCTCAGTCTTTAATCGATCTTCCAGCCTCAGCCTGGAAGACCAGTGCCAGCATGCTCAGCTGCTTTCTGTTAAATTTTAAGACAAATTTGCAAACTGTAGTTTTGAAATTTGGAAATTATTGTATAGAAAATACTGCAACCTCTCAAGAGCAAGAAATTTGAAGATGGTTTTTCTTTTGTATATTTAGTTTTGGGTGTTACTCAAGATAGAACTTAGGGCCTTCCCACTGAGCTACATCCTTAGCCTTGTTTTTTTTTTTGGACAGGATCACAAGTTGTGTTTTTGGCAAGTCACAAATGGGTGGTGCTGGGTTTGAACTGATAATCTTCATATTTTGGCCTGTTAGAGTGCTGGGATTGCAGGCATGGGCCATCACTCGTGGCTTAATTCTTGTCTATTTTATGTTTCATTAGAGCCAAACATAATTACCTATTGTGTTTCTTTCTAGTTGATCCCCCTTTTCGTGTTTATTGGAGCAGGAGGTACTGGAGCAGCACTGTATTTGACACGTCTGGCATTGTTCAATCCAGATGTCAGGTAAGTACTTCCAAATACTTAACCTCTAATAGTTTGTCAAGCTGGTTTTAGGAGCCTCAGTTTTTCTAGTGCTGGTAAAGTCAAGTGCAGTATTAGAACTTGACTTCTGCAGCCATATAGTAAGTTCAGACCCCTTACTGTTGTGATTCACTTTTCCCGGTTCATGAAATGATTAAATTTCTGAGTTTTATTTTCTTACTGGAAAGTTGAATTGTTAATACCAAATCTTCAAATGGTTATAGAATTGGGATAGGTTTTTTTGTGCAATACTTATAGTTCCTAGCTTGCAGAAATATTGTCTAATTTCTACAATAGGTAATTTTTTTGAAGTTTTAAAATAGACAAAATACTGATTCAGCATTATTCAGTACACTTTTATATATCCATTGTTAATTGAGAATTGAACTTAGTAAAAGCCATGTGTAAATTCTGTAAAGAAGATAGAGCCAAGGGCAACTTCTTCAAGAGGCTTTGTTCTTTTTTTTTTTTTTTAAATTGACTACATGGAGTTGCTTTATAGATTGTTTTAATTCCATAATGAAAGTAATATCCCCTAATAGAAAATGACATAGATCTATTTAAGATATTAGCTTCTTGAGATGTACAAAACATTATTCTAGTAGCATTTTCTCATTATAACAAATACAATGTTTTCTTTCATTTAGTTGGGACAGGAAGAATAACCCAGAACCCTGGAACAAACTGGGTCCCAATGATCAATACAAGGTAAGATACAAACATCTAGATTTCTGGAGTGTATATTGTAATATATTTGGACATGGAATGGTTTTTTTTGAAATTGTTTATTCAGTTTTGTTGATTTGTAAAATTCTATTAGAACTTCAAAGAGTTCTTAGATTGTTCTCTGAAATTCAAATAGTTTACTGTTCTGCTAAATACTTTTTCCTATGAGTTTTGCTTCCAGTCTTTAGGCTCAAGTTATAAAATTAAGTTCATGTCTTAATTATCTTAATGTCAGGTTTTATTAAGACACTAAAAGAAGAGATAGGACAGTTTTCAGCTATTATTTTATTCTTAGGTAACCTTAATTTTTCTCAGACTTTTTGTACATAGAATTTGTTAAAATGCATTCTTCAGCTCTACTCAGAGATTCTGGTTACACTGGTGAATGTACAGCTGAGAGTTTTCATTGGAGTAACACTAAGCTGTAGGATGTTTTGGTTGGCAGTTTTTTCTTATTAGTACGGTTAGATGATTAATAGTAAGAAATTAAAGTCAGTTGAAACTTAACAGAGTGAGTCATATGCGCTTTTGACATAAAATGTACAATGTAAAGCATAAAAGAGGAAATGTATCTGGAAGTTTGCAACTTAGCTGTTTGTAACTTGGGGACTTAATATACTGATGACAGCAACTTTTAGGATGACCATTTGCTCTACGTGTTAACATTTTATTTTCAAAAATACTAAATGTCCTTGTGATGTATTTTTCTGTCCTACAAATGTTATGTGAAGTTCATTTTAGAAAAAAATATTTCTACATCTAAGAAACATCAAAAAAGAAGACACTGGGGCTGGGGAGATGGCTCAGTAGAATAAGCGCTTCCCTGGCAAGTGCAAGGGCCTGAGTTCAATCCCCGGTTGTGCCAAAAAAAAAAAAAGACACAAAGGTTGGACATGTTGGTACAGCACTTGGGAGGGAGGGGGATCCCCATGAGTTCAAGGCCAGCCTGGGTTACATAGTGAGTTCAAGGCCAATCTGGACTTCAGAGCCAGAGCCTCCTATATCTGAAAGCAAGCAAACAAAAAAGAAATAGGTGATGATCCTTCTACCAAAGAGCACATGGAGCTTCTTTGTATGTGTAGTTGGAAAGTTTACTAAATGATTCTGTTAGTGAAGCAAGTTATCAATGCTGTTGAATGGAATAATAATGCCAATATGAGGCCACATGAACTAACAACAGAGTGCTGTTGCCATAAAGCCTAGTGCACGTGACAGACTAAGCTGGGAGTGGCTATAGCACAGATATTAACAATGGTAAGATGGAAAGGAAAAGGAAATACATCTAGAGAAATGGAAACCTGGAGTGAGTAAGTGTACTTAACTGCTTCTGAACACAAACAATGAAGTCAGCTGAATTAATGTCTTTGTTATTCATTGTCGTCTAAGAGAATTTGTTTTTGTGGCCCACTGACAAAATGACATTTGCAGCTTTTGAACCATTATGTGCTTCTCTGTTCTTTTCCATCTCGTGAGAACAGAATTTTGGGTAAGGGCTATTTACCAGCATGGGATTGGAATGAAGAGAACATGGAGCAGTTAATTTATGAACAAGATATGTAAATGAAAAATAAAACTTTATTGTTGTAAACCACTAAGATATGAGATGGCTAGAACAAGATATCATAGACTCAGTGGCATAAACAGGAGAAGTTGGATTCTCACAGTTCTGTAGTCCAGGATCAACCAATTCTTGATGGGTCTTCTGCCTTACTTGTCTTCAGATTGAGAAGAGAGCAGAAGAAGCCTTCTCATTCTTCCTTGTAAAGGTGCTAATCTAGTCCTGCAGGCTCTACCATTATGACCCAATTAGCTCTCAAGGTCCAGTTTTCCAAATACCATTGTCTTGTTGGGGATTAAGATTGCAACATGAATTTCAGGAAGACGTGAATAATCAGTTCATGCCAGAGCTGCTTGTTGCCAGGTTGCAAAAGGTGACACAAGCAGCAAGATAGCACTATGTGTAGTACAATTTGAGCATGAACATGCCCCCAGTACTTGTTCAGTAAAGGTCCCAAAGCTAAGACAGAGATAGTTACTTCAGATCTCCTCAAGTAGCCACCAGTTGGCAGGTGGTAGAGGCATGGATATAAATCAGATTTGAAAATTACAGTACTTCGGGAGAGAATTTTGAGTTTGAAGCAAGTCAGCCTGTTTAGTTTTGAGGAAACTAGCCAAGATATTACAAGCTTTCTACTTTATGTCAGTTTCATATTTATTATTTGACAAGTCATATGACTTGATTTTCAATTTCCTTTTGTATAAAGTAAGAATAAGAAAAGTTGGGGTGACCAAGATACACATAAGGGATAAAGGCCAGTGCCTGGCGTCTGTTAGGAGAGCTCTACAAATGCTTTTTCTTTTTAATGTACCCATGCAGATCTTTCTGTAAGCACTCTTTCTAATATTTTAACATGTTAGAAGATAGCATAGTTTCTTTTTGAAATTTTAATGTCTAGCTTATTCCTTAAAACTTCCAGAACAAGGAAATGACTTTGTGGTTTAATCATAATTTTTTGTATATAAGACTCTATGTTTTTGTGTGTGCATCTCAAGGATAACTTGGTAATGAAGGTTTTCTTTTGCAAAAAGTCAAGTAAAATAATACTTTTTGAATCAGAAAAAAAAGATGTTAGAGTGTATTTGAAGAAATGACATTGGAAGACACAGTGGACGCAGATCTGTGAATTGTTTTCCACAGAGTTGAAGTTCACACCCAGGACCTTGCACATGCTAGGCCAGTGCTGTCCCCGTAGCCCTGCACTTTTTTTTAGTAGAATGTCTGAAGAAGATGGAGTTTTGTTTCTTTTGGCAATAAATGTCTTAGAGCACAACCTCTTCAGTGTCCTTTGGCACAAAATAGAACCAGTCTGAGATTATAGCCTTATATGGGCCTATGTGCAGATCTTGATTTCTTTTTTTTAGTAGAAAACCTGGACCGATTTCAAGTATAAAACATCTTTTTAAAAGTTATTGGGCATTAGAGACAAGCTTTTATTTTTAAAAGCAATCAGTAAAACTGATTTTTAGTATTAACTGAATATAAGCAAATACTTGGAAACTTACAAGATGCAAAAATGCTGCGTTATTTAAAAGGTGCCACCAGAAGTGGTTACCAGGTTGATATTGGTACAACCTTGATTAGGAAATTAAGGAAACCTCTGAGAGAGACAGAATAGTTTGCTGGAGTAAACCCAATTTGTGTCTGAAAACTTACATAAGCCACAGAGTATTATTTTTATTCCTAGCCTCTCCTAGTTGCAGGCTCTTTCCCATCACAATTATAGCACTTACGTAGGAAGGCAGTTCTCAGTTCTGCTCTATTCTGTTGGAGACTCTCCAGTGTATTTACTAAGGGTAACATAAAAGCTTGTAGAATTAAGAGGTAGCAGTTTATATCAGAAGGAATTCTTAATTATTCATGTTGAAATAGGATTTTTATAGACTTTTAACTAAAAGATTAATACTGTTTTGTCATAGATTGAATGTTTTTGCTGTAAAAAAATCCTTACTACAGGACTGAAATCTAAGCTACAATATCTTAGAATGATTTTTGTATTGTTAAATATTCATAATAAAAATTCATTTTGTAATTATTACTATAGAAAACTGAATAGAACTAATTCTGAAACTGCTATGCCATCTCTCTTTATTTGATGTCTAAAATACCATTTTTCTTTTCCAAGTTCTTCACTGTGAATATGGATTACAGCAAACTGAAGAAAGAAGGTCCCGACTTTTAAGTGAAATGTTTCACTATAAAGCTGCTTAAAATGAAGGTCTTTCAGAAGCCATCCGCACAATTTTCCATTGAACCAGGAAATGCTTCTTGTTTAAATGCATGAAATCATGTTTATTTGTTGGAGTTTATTGCACAGATTAATAAATCTCTGAAACTTAATATGTGTCACTGTTTAATGCTGAAAATCTCCCAATCTTTAGGTTATACATAGAAAGTAAATTATTACAGTTTAAATAAGTTTTTAAAAATTTCTTGGTATTGATATAACTTACAAGCAAAACTTTAAGCTGCTTTACTAAAGCTTTCACTTTGCATAGGCCTTTGGTAACTTCACACACATATTTTTAAGAATTGGACCTGGAAATTACACATTGACATTAGGAGGAATGTTAAAGCCTCCGTGACACTGCTAAAAATGGAAAGTTTAGGTTTCTTTTATTGGCTGATATCAAAGTATGTGTAGAATTCACAATGGTTTTTACCTTGCCATTGTCTTTGCTGAAAGGTTTCGGGGTTATTAATTGATAGTACCAAAATTATAGTTGAAATCTGAGCCCATTACTGCTAACACTGCTGCTAGTGGCCCAGAGATCTTGAATTTCGGGTGCTCTGTCTTGGCAGGTTTTCAAAGTCCACGAAGTAGATACATAGCAATTTTAAGGTAGGGGAAACTTAGGACAGTTCTCTTTTGAAATGGCCTGTGGAGTTGGAGTTTGATTGGAAAAATACTAAGTGACTGTCTTTCAGTTACTTGTTACACAGCTCAGACCCTTTGGCCAAGGCAAATGACCCAGTAAGCAAACCATTTTAGTTCGTGCAATCAAAGATTAACTATCCTAGGGCTGGGAGATGGCTCAGTGGAATAAGCGCTTCCCTGGCAAGCACAAGGGCCTGAGTTCAATCCCTGGTTCTGTAAAAAAAAAAAAAAAAGATTATCCTATATTGAGCTTTCACATAGGTTTGTGTTTGACAGTTATCACACTGAAAACTTGAACTTAGATAATTTTGGTATTAACAGTATATACTCTATAGGATGGTAATCACACCTGTTATCTTCGTATTCGAAGATACGTAGTTAAGGAAACATTACTAGAAATCACTGGAGGCAAATGGATACTGAGCCCAGGTAATCTGGATGTTAACTGTGTACAGTAAGTTTCAATTACTGAACTCTAGCTCCCATATCTGTTACATAATTTCAATCTCTAGAACAGATCTCATAGCTTTGCCAATATGGGCTGTTTTCACCCCTCCATTAGTGCGCTGGGCATTTTAGCATGTTTAGTAGTGATCCTGGTCTCTAACCCTCAAAGAAGTAATATGTACAGTGGCCTTCATTAATAAAGCAGTCAAAAACCATTAAGCAGCTTCAAGTATAGCATAAGTTTATTAATAATAGCATTTTCTAATGTTTTTTCAATTTTTATTTTTTATCAGTAAATATTTGTATGTAATAACATCCTTATGGGGACTTTGTACATGTACCTAAAACTATTCAGTATCTTGGCATAAAATACATTATTTTATAAATACTATTTAAGGAACTACAATGATAATAGTAAATTGTCACTTAGGAATGCATCAGATTAAAATGCTGCCAAAAAAGTTATATTCCCTACCCCTTTAAAATAGGTTTATTTGGAATTGAGCTTTTCATGTACTTATTTCTTTGTTAATTATAAAATAGACTGTTTTAGTTTTAAATTAGTGAGGTTCCCCAGGCAAACGTCTTTGAATATAGATGCTGGTTTAATGTTTTGATTTGAAAAGTTAAAAGAATCTTCAGAATTTACAAATACTTCCAGTATGTGCTTTAAAAAGCAGTAAAGCAAAAATTCATGCTTCCCTTATTTTAAATTTATTAATCCACTCCAGGCTTGATCCCTATAATTTCATTAAAAATGGTTCCGTTAAAGTCATCAGTGACCTCCAAGTTTCTAAGTTTAAGTCCATTTGACAGTTTCTCATTACAAAGCATTTTCCCTTGGGTTCAGTGACCAGCATGCTATTGGGTTTTCCTTCTGTCTTTGCTTTTCTAATAGATTCTTTTCCTGGTCCCCTTGGTATCACTGTCCTCTTCATGGTGGAGCATCCCTCCCAAAGGGTAAAACCCTTTGGACCTTCTCACTATCCACAACTTTTGTCCAGTTCCATGTGTTGATGTCATGCTTTAGAGGGCCAAAGTAGTTTATTAAACAGGTATCCCATATAAATACATGGATATATGTCTCCCTTTTTATCCACACTACCTCTAAAGCATCTAGCATTTAATTCATCTTAACTTGAACATGTCCAGTTAAGAACTGTGTATCAATTCTTATACCCCAAAGCACGCTTCAGTTATGACCTTTAGTAGGAGCACCATTCTTGGAAAGACTCAGGGTAAAATCTTTATCATGTTAGTTAACTTTTTTTGAAACAACACATTAAACAATATTTTTTACTCAATGTATCCATAAATCCCCTCATGCCTTCATCTGTTTTGTGCTGCTATGATAACCCCACAGACTTAATGTATACTAAATAGAAATTTATCAGCTCATGATTCTGCAAAATCCAATACTGAGTCCTGCACCTGGTGGGGTCTTTGGGCATGCTCTTGAGATAATGACCCCATTTCCGTAATTACTGATCTGCTCATGAATGCAGTCTCATGACCTGATCACTGCATAAAGGTCCCCTTAACACTGCTGCACTGGGATTACGTTCCCAGCACAAATCTTGGACATCTTTACCTGCCTTATTTGAAGAATTCTACCTTTAAGTATACTTAGAATATGTATTTTAGTCTATATCACCTTGATATTAAACCACCATCATCTAGCCAGAGTAATTAAAATAGTCTCCTTGGCTGGCCTTCATTTAGCATAGCTTGGCACAGCCAGCCTGATCTTTCATGCATAAAGCAGAACTTGACCTTCCTCTGTGTTTTCCCATTTTATCCAGTAAATCAAAGTACTTAAAAATTCCAGCAACACCATAGAAAATCTGCTGTCTTTACGCTGTATGAGTAATCTGCCTCTGCTTTCTGCTGCTCTCCACTTGGCTCGCATTGTCACCTAGTAGACAACCCGCATCCTCCTCCCAGAAACATATTCCTCCCTCAGAGTTTTGCATTTACTTCTTTTGGCTTGGGATTTTCTTTCCAAAGTACTGTCATGGCTCACTCTGACTTTTTTTATAGTCTTTGCTCCATTGTCAACTTTTCACCATTTTTTGTTTGTTTTGGTGTTTTAAGACAGGGTCTCATTATGTGTTCCATGCTGGCCTTAAACTTGCTGTGTACCCAGGGGGTGGGGGGCTGACTTTGCCGGTGGTCTTTGTGCCTCAGCCTCTAGAGTGCTGGGATTACAGGTGGGTGCCACCACTCCCCGCTCAGTGTCATCTTTTCCTCAAGAACTTTCTGGTCCAAATTTTCACACCCTCTGTCTCTTTAATGTCTATAATCTCTTTAATCTTTAATCCTTTCCCCCTTATTTTCACTTTGAGAAAACAAATTATGTAATGTTATATAATTAGCTTATTTTGTTTGAAATATCTCCTCTTATTAAAATGGAAGTTCCAGGAGGTTAAGTGTTTTTGTTGTTGTTCTTGTTTTTGTCTGTTTTGTTTATTGAGATTTCTTAGACAGCTAAGAGGGTGCCTAACACACAGTTGGTATTCAGTAAATAGTTGCTGAATAAAGGACAAATGACTGGATGTTTAGACTGATGTGTCTAGTCTTAGCTGGCTACAAGTAATTCTTCAGTAAATGAAAAGAATCTTAATTAGAAGTGGTGGAAGGTCCTTTACCAAAGACTGTGCTTTCACCACCATCTTTGTTTTAAGTTTCAAAGAGATTTTTTTAAATAGTAATTTTATTGAGAAACGAATAGCAATGAGACAGTTTCAAAACCAATTAATAGGACAGTTTCAATAATTAATACATTGCATATTGTTGCATATTGTGGTTATTCATTGTACAAGATGCAGACATGATATCCTGTCCACAAACAGTATTAGAACAAATCTTTCTATTCACTGAATTAAGAGAAAGTAGCTGTATATCTATCTTATTTTGAACATACAGATACAAAATGGTCCTTCATTTCTATCCCCTTTTTTGTTTAGTTTTGTCAGAGAAGGGAATTCCATTGTCATTTAAATATTGTAGGTGTGTGAGTTCAGCAAAATAAT
>NW_004524711.1:1514171-1519632 GCF_000260255.1 Octodon degus | reverse complement strand
AAAAAAAAAAAAACAGCATGGGATTTCAGTCAAGATAAATATGAATTAAAAAAACAGAGATAGGTACAGAGAAAACAAAATGGATTTTAAAAAATGTATGTATACATCATAAAAAATAGTATGTTTATTCAGCAGATGGTGTTACCCTTACATGGGGACGCTAGAGGATGTCATATATCACGGAGAACCCACCACACTGCCAGCGCTTAGAGAAGAAACTGTAAATGTGCGTACAGCAATCTCAATGACCAAGATTACCCCAGCAGCAGCTCACCATGCTGTTAAGTGGGTGGAGGCTAACAGCCACCACTGTGAGCACCTCTTGTAACTGTGGAGGACAAAGGTAACCTGTATGAATCTCGTGATGTCTCACTGAATTTAGTATTAAAGTATTTGTACAAGTGTTTTCCTTTCCTGAAGTGTGTTTACATTTTTTGCCAGACTCTGTATTATATTGTATATGCAAAAGTCTTAGTATCTAAAATGACATAGTTGTCACTGCCAGAACGTCCCATTTTTCTTTTGCTTCTTTTTTTCTTTTTAAGTGTGAAAGTAATGGATACTCAAGACAAAACAATTCATAGAAAATGCTGTTTATGTATACAAATTTTTTTAGTGATTTCAAAGGTATGTTAGAATGCTATTTTATAATGTTATCAAAAATGCTCACGTGTAGCATTCAGGAACTTCATTATTTTAACAGATAACAATTGCTGTTGAGCAAGACAGATACATGGTAATTTGAAATTAAGCCAATTCAAATAATTACATATACTATATACATACTTATAACATATGTATTTTAACATGCATTTTAGTATTTCTAGCTTGGCTGTTTTCCACTTATAGGATGCTGGTAGAATTTGTCTTTGGAAGAAATCTTCACCTAATTATACAGTATAAGAGCTACAAGGAAAGAAACAAAGCTTACAAGAGAGGAACTCCTCCAGACTGCTCATAATAGGATTTTTTGAGTAGGACATTAAACTCTTAACATTTATCATTCTACTACTAATGACAACATTTTAAGGCATGCACTTTTCTATTTATTTTTTTTTTTAAATAAGAAAAGTGAGGCATAGCATTTTGCTCCATGTCAAATGTAACTACAAAATAGTGGAACAAGGACTTGAATCCAAACAATTTGACTCCAAAATTTACATCCTGAACCGTCAAGATCTATCTCATAAAATTGTACTAATAATGAAATAAAATTATGCATGAAAGAGAGCTAGCATAAGCATTACCTGAATGTCAGCTGTTACAATTTTAAGCCCTGGGACACATTTCTTGAATTCCTTCAGGAACATTAATGGAAATCTTTTATTTTATTTTTGGGTTTATGAGACAAGGTCTCACTATGCAGTGGAGGTTGGCCTTGAACACACAAGCTCCTCCTGCTTGAGTCTCTGAACTGCTGGGATTGCAGAAGTGCATTACCAACCCCAGCACCACCCGTGGCACCACCCCTGGCAGTGGAAAACATTTAAAAGTCTTATTTGAAATTTATGTAGAAAAAAGGACAATTTGGTAAAAGGTTATCCAGTTATCAGTAATTAGATTAAGTGATCTTTTACTGCAAATACCATTGACTTGAACATACAGATAAGGTCACTGCCTTTTGAGTAGAGCTGTAAGTCTAAGAAGTGGGGTGGTTTACTTTTTTGTCCTTAGGTCTGTCACTGAGCAATTCTGGGTGTGTCAGGAGATGACTGACAGGCACACAAGCAAATTGAGGGAGGAAGACCCACGTTAGCTGTGGGTGGCACCACCAATAGGCTTCTAGCCTGGATGGAATGAAAAGAGAAAGAGTGCCAAGTGTGAAGAATGCGCCTCTTGCCAATCAGGCGCATGATGCTGCCGTTGCCTTTGGATGCTTGTCTCTTGGGCCCCAGTTGTTTCAGCCTTCTAACACAGACTCACATCAGCGACCCTCCCATGAGTCTCCAGGCTTTTGACCTTGGCCTGATGCTGCACACTTGATCCCTATTACACTGTAGCTCTCCTTTTCTTGGCTGGGAAGATGCTGGATCCTCTGGCTCTCCGGCACACAGGCACAATTTATGCTCCTGATTATAGTTCTGCAAGCCTACCTAATGAATCCATTGCATAATTGTACAATATTTTATGTTGATTCTGTTCTAGAGAACACAAATTAATACAATTTTCTAAAGCAGTGTCTGCCCACACAACATATCATAATGATGTTTTAACCCTCTTTGATTTGCATTATGGCTCCATGAATTAAAATCTTGACTTGCAGGACATCTTCCTTAGGTTGAAAGTGATGCTGGATTAACTCAAATATGATACTGAAATACTTCTTTGATACTATATGAATGACAAGTAGCATGCAGAAAATTTATCTCAGGTCTCTATCTTTGCTGTTCACTTTTAATCTTGAAAGATAGCAGCTTGTATATGCTACCATAACCTTATCTTTTTTATTCCTGTTTATCACTAACCAGAAGAAGATGCAAGTTAATGCTATTAAAGATTCATACTTCCACTGGGCATGGAGGTGACACATGCTTATAATTTTAGCACTCAGGAGGCTGAGGCAGGAGGATCAGCATGAGTTTGAGGCCAGCCTGGCCTACAGAGTGAGTTCAAGCTCAGGTTGAATTACACAGTGAGACCTTGTTGTACACAAACAAACAAGCGAACAAACTAATAAAACAAGTTTCAGGTCTCCATCCTAAGTGAAGATACATTATATGCTTATTGCTTTTAAATTGACCAAGCAGTCA
Organism: Octodon degus; assembly: GCF_000260255.1. Taxonomy (NCBI): domain Eukaryota; kingdom Metazoa; phylum Chordata; class Mammalia; order Rodentia; family Octodontidae; genus Octodon; species Octodon degus. Next base: position 1,516,882 of record NW_004524711.1, on the reverse strand, counting down.
TTTAAAAAAATTATTTATTTATTAATTTATTTCAGAATCTCACTGTATGTTCCAATCTGGCTTTGAACTCACTAAAGTAGCAAAGGCAGGCCCCAATCTCATGGCGATCCTCCTGCCTTGGCCTATTGAGTGGTGGATTACAGATGTATGCCACCACGCTCAGCCTAAAGAGTCTCTTATGCCTCCCTATTACATACTATATTTAAACATTTTATATTATGAATCAACTTTGTTAGAAGAATTTCTAAAAATTGCCTTAATGCTACAACACATATGTGATTTTTCTTATATTCTTATGGTTCTTTGCAGGCAATGGAGTGCTTGTGCTTAGCAACCAATTCTTCAGGAAGAAAAACCCTGATATCCAGAATTTGTCGATTTCCGTCTTGTTTAATATTCCCACTATGGTCGGCCCTTCTTCCCCAAGATACTGACATTCTAATCCCTGAAACCTGAGCGTGTATTAGGTTACATGGAAAAAAAGAAGTAAATTTCCAGATAAAATTACTATTGGTTATCAATTGACCTGCAAGTAAGGAGACTGTCCTGGGTTACCTAGATGAGCCCAAACTAAGGAGGAACATCTTTGAAAGTGGAACAGTGCTCTGAAGAAGAAAGTTAGAGTTAGACGTGACTATGGAGAGTGAAACAAAATACAATGAGGAATCAGAGAATGTGTGTGAAAGAACTAAGTGTTTCTGGATTATTTGTTTTGCTTTAAACCCCTAAATTTGTGGAAATTTGATACAGGAACTGTATTAGTGGGATTTCTTGTCCCTGAGACCCAATACCAGGCACCCGAAACTTAAAGGAGGAAAAGTTTAATTTAGCTCATGGTTTCAGGGGATTTGCTACATGGTCAGCAGGCCCCATCAAGGACAAAAACCTGGTGGTGGATGGGAGTGGCAGAGCAACGCTGCTTGGTGCGTGGCTGCTGGGAAGCGCAGGAGGGGGCAAGTGTCAGAGAGCACAATCCGATGTAGACCTCAGGGTGACACCTGCATGACCCACTCCACACACTCTGGATAATATTTTGTTCATCTACTACATGTTTTTTAATCCAGTGAAGTTGACATATCAGGATTAATGGTCATAGAAACATAGAAAATTAATGTAGCCAAAGTGATGAGGTTCAAGTAACCATCTTGTAATTACTGATCACAGGTCAGGAAGAGATGAGAAAAGTTGGATTGAGGGAGTTGAATCCAGCACACAACTGGCTAGACTCAAAGGAGAAACATTTCACTCATAAGCAAAACCTGTATTTCATAGATTATGAAGTCAATTAAAAAGATAGCTAGTTGAAAATGCAATTCTATAATTAAGGTTTTTTGGGATTTACTTTTTTCTCTCGTCCTTTCCTTCTTCCTCCTGTTCTTCCTCTTCTTCCTTTGCTTCCTGTTTAGGACCAAAGACAGTTGGAAGGTAGGGTGCGAGCAATTAGCAACTGGGGAGTGATACTATTATAGGCAGTTAAATTGGATAAGAATTAATATACAGTCACAAAGGCTGTCAAGGAAGTCAGAGCTAGGTGGAGACACTGGAATTGTGGCGGGAGGCACATCTGAAGGAGACAGTAGAATTGTTTTTAAATCTTTTTGAGACAGGGTCTTGCTATGCCGGTCAGGCTGGCTTTGATCTCACCTTGTAGCCCAGGCTAGTCTCAAACTCATAATCCTGCTGCTTTAGCCTCCCGAGTGCTGGGAACATAGGCTTATGCCACCATGCCCAGCTGTCAGTGGAAAATTGAAATTATGCTGTAATTGGTGTTACTGTATTAGGTCAACATTAGCTAAGCCCAGATGTACATCACACACCACGGTGGGTCCTTTTTCCAAAAGCTTCCTGCTTTAGAAGTCCTAGATGAGTCATGGTTAATGATGGTATCCCTCTACCCTTGCGACAGTCCTCACCTTTCTGTTGGATCAGTATTAGTTAAGAGCTCTCCTTGTAATCAGGGAGAAAGTGCCACTTTTCAGTCCTGTGTTGAGGTTTCTCTCTTCACTCTCCTAGTGGGCTTCGGTTCTCCCTTTCAATGCTGGGTCCTGGGTACCTTCTTCCTTCTCTTCCTCACACTGATTCTAGTGTGTGGATCCTGTCTCAGAGAGGCTTTCTCTGCTGCTTATCATACCAGAAGTCAATCTTAAATTTTTTTCAACCAATTTTTAATATGATAATTTTATGTCATTCAATTAAACTTTCTGGATATACAACTTCAATTAAAACTGCCATTTAAAAATATTTATTTATTTATTTGGTACAGGGTCTTCCTATGCACCTTGGACTCGTAGTGATCCTCCTGTCTCTGCCTCCCCAAGGTATGATATAATCCTTATATATATTATTTCAGAAAGCATCTGCCGAAAAAGGTACAGCTCAATAAACATGTTGACATGTAATAGTTCAACTGAAGCATCAGGTTATTAGAGTTAGAAACAATAAATAATACTCTGTCAGAATAGCACATATCTTGGGAGGTTTTGGATGAGAGAGAAAAAATGATTGCCACTTTCAACCCAGAGATGCATTAAATGCTGTGCAAACACAGAGTGCTAGACAGAGGGGAATATATGACCTGGGCAGTATGTTCCTTTTCTTGTTTAATGTTCCCCCGAACATGTGACTTCTAAACAACATTAACACAGCACTCTTTCTTTCTTTCTTTCTTTCTTTCTTTCTTTCTTTCTTTCTTTCTTTCTTTCTTTCTTTCT
>NW_004524711.1:1509322-1513976 GCF_000260255.1 Octodon degus | reverse complement strand
TAGCTCAGTCTGGTCTTGAATTCATGACAACCGTCTTGCCTTATCCTCCCGAGTACTGGCATTACAGATGTGTTCCACTGCACCCCATGGAAGAGCACTTCTTAAAGCCTGCAGCTTTGAATTTACTACTTATGATGGCTAAAAATCTGTGCATCAATTGTATTTCTCCTTCATAAGCATAGTGAGTACAGCAATTAAATCTTTATGTTCATAATAACAGGATCTAGGTCAGTTTTGATCACTATAACTCCACAGATATTACTGTATCTCCAGGCCCAGAAAGGGTCTGACATGTAATAGGCATGTAAGTATTCTTTGATTGAATATTTCATATGTAATGCAGTCTTAGAGGTTTCTAATGGATAGACATTTTCTTAGTACAGTGTAATTTAATTTGTAGATGATAGCTGAATTTTGAATGAATGTTTATCAGTGGAAATTCAAGTACTTATATGCTACTAAAATGAAAATAAAATGTAGTAAGATGTTATTTATAAGCACCTGAGGGATCATATATAAAACACTAATGGAATAGCTGTTGAAGAAACCCTAATTGCTGGGTTATTTACCGTATAGATAGCCTATATGATGTTCTTAGAGGAAGCCATTCATTTGAATTATCCTTGAAGAATAATGTATGTAGGCATTTATAGTCTATCCTTATAATATGGTAATGTAGTCCCCTTTAAAAATAACTAGACTCCCACAGTGCTGAATGCTCATGAATACATTTATAATCTTGTTTTGCTTATTGAAGCAAAGTGGTTATGAGCATGAAACGTCTTCTTTTAGGTTTTTTTTCTTTTTTAATGTAGACAAACTAACAATGTACTGAATAAGAAGTTATATCATGGAGGAATAAGAACTAGTTGCTATGTGTTACACTATTGGTTGGTATTTATACAAAAATAACTCTAGCATTACTTGCTAACTCAAATTTCATACAAGTGTGATTTTGAGTTGAAATGAATGCTAAGCTGGCAAGAGAAGAAAATGAGTATGATATTTTCTGATACACCAGTGTGTAGACGTAACCACAGATCATAGCAAGTGCCAAACAATGCAGTGTTATTTATTTATAACATTCAGTGGGAATTGGTTTACTGGTAAGAAAACAGAGGAGCATTTGACTACTTTATATTGCTTCTTAAAAGCACACCCTTATGAAATATTGTAAGAGGAAAGAAAGGCTTAGACAGCAAAGAACCTGGGGGAAATAATCAGACAGTGCAGATAAAGAAATAAAGATTTAACAATTAGGAGATTAATTTTTCTCTTGTTTCTCTCTTGACAAGGCACTTGCATTTAAATTTATGAGGAGTTTTAGGTGTGCTATCTCATTTTTTAAAATTTGAGCATTAGTCCTATTTAGCTGTTATTTTCCTCATTTCAGTATAGGAGTAATAAGACAAGGGAGGTTGAATACATGAGTCAAAGTCATACTTATAAGAACAAGGGGCTGGGGAGATAGCTCAGTAGCATAAGTGCCTGCCTGGCAAGCACAGGTCCTGAGTTCAATCCCCAGTACCACAAAAAACAAAAACACAAAACACCTACCATACTTGTAAGAACAGGTATTTGAAACTAAATCTACATAGCTCCTACCAAACTATGGCTTGTCTATGGGGTGAGATATTCTCTCTACTTGTAGCTAGGTTCACTGGGGTAGCCCATGAAGAGGTGTCACAATTTTAAGTTCTTTTTTTTTTTTTAAACTTATTTATTTGATACAGGGTCTCATTATGCAGTTTTGACTTATAATGTTCCTCCTACCTCAGCCTCCCACAGTTCTGGGATTACAGGTGTTGCCTGGGATCAAACTCAGGTCCTTGCACTTGTCATGCAGGTGCTCAGGCTGCCAAGCTATCTCCTCAGCCCCAAGTTTAAATTCTGATGTCACTGCTGAAGATGTTGCTGTACTAATCTGTAATCCTGTTGGGAGTGGTTAACTTTACCTTAGTGTAGTGGTTGATACATTGTGTCAACTTGACTGGATGACTCCTTGGGCAGTTCCAGCTGGTGGGGGTCCCTCCCTGGGGTACAATTGGTTCTGCCCCCAGAGTGACTCAGCACAAAGAGACCATATAAAGGGGCTGAGGAAGTAGTCAATGTTCCATTTTGTTGGAGAAACTTCTGTCTTCACTCTGGCTTGGACTTCATTGCCTGGCTTGCAGCGCAGGCTCTTTGGCCTCTGGCTTGGAACCTTTGCCTTTCATCACAGACTCTTCAGCATCCATCGCAGACTCTTCACTCTTCCATCGCAGACCCATTAGCTGACCAACAGACTTACACAGAGCATAGCAGTGAGGTTCAGCCCTTGGGACTGAATTCTTCAGTCTGGGGTATGCAGACACCCTCTGCACGCTCCCTCATCTGACTCTGTGGCTGACTGTCATAAGCCAATCCTGTAATTCCTTATGCAATGTATATCTTTTGTTAATATCTGTTCTTTATATTATACCTGTTCCTTTAAGTAAAACCCTGACCAATACACTTAGTTTGCCTTTTATGTTGACTTTGTGTTACTTTTATCTATATTTTAACAGTTTGAAGAAACTGGCTTGTTGAGTTTAGCTGAACTGCATTTAGTTACATAGGAAATACTCTGACAAGCTGTGACAGAAAACAAGGCACGGTAGCTCCAGTGCACACACTCTTAACATCTGTGCCTAGTGCCAGGGCTCAGAGCAAGAAATATAGGCCTTCCTGCTGCAGATTCCACCATCTCCTGGTGCTTTCTGTTGCCTGTGATACGGTGGCTGGAGGGAAGAATACGACTCTGTGAGCGGGGAGGGCAGGGGAGTACGAGGAGACTGAAATTCTGTTCTCTAATTCATTATCCTGCTGATTATTACATGACCTACATACGCTTTTTTGTATATATATAATGGGAGGCAGGGTTTTGTTTTCTTTAACAAAAAATATTTGGGTAGTAATAAATAGGGATACAAGGCATATGGCTTGTAATGTGTAGAAGCCTACAGTATGAGATCTAACTGAATGTATGTTTTGAGGAAAGATCAAGAGTGGAAGAAAAGACATTGGGTTTCATGTGGTAGCTGAAGAAGAGTGTTTATGATGGAGATTTGGGGCGATTAATCTGGCCCAGAGTAGATTAGAAGAAACATTAGGTTAGACTCCAGTCAAAAGGGTATTTCAAGAACAACTTCTATTACACTTACCAGGGAAATATTATTTGTTAAAATAGATAAATGCAACTGATGTGGTTGAGTGAGCTTATTATGACAGTATCCGTGAGACTGGGGCTGGAGGATGAAAAGTTTGAGCCCAACCAGGACAACTTAGCAAGACCTCAAAATAAAAAATTCAATGGGGCTGGAAAGGTAGCTGAGTGCAAAGGTTCTGGGTTTAAACCCCAGCACTATAGCAACAAAGCAGCAACAGCACAGCTAGACGCCTATGCTTGGTCTGCTTGGATCACCAGAAAGAAATACCCTAGACTACCTGGCTTAAATGCAGAACACTTCCAGCTGTGGAAGCAGAAAGCCCCCTAAGGGCCAAGTGCCTGGGTTCCCCACAAGCCAAGGTGCTTGCAAGGGTTTTGGTGGGGGCCTTTGTTCCTGGTTTGCAGCTGGTTTCCTTTGGTTTGTAAGTACATGTCAGGGAGACAGTGAGCTCTCTGATGTCCTTTGCTGTTAGGGTGGTGATCTCATCATGAAAGCTCCACCCTTTTTCTGTTTTTCTCTCACTTTAATTACTTTCTAAGTGCTTCATTGCAAATACTTTCACATTGGAAGAGGGCAGGCACTTGGTGTAGCATAAACATTAAGTGCATAACAACCTTGTCTTAGCTACTCTTCTCTCATTGCTGGGACAAATACCTGATACCCAAAATGAAGGAAGGAAAGGTTTATTTAGTGCACAGTTACTGGAGGGTTCAGTCCATACTCAGCTGGCTCCAAGGCAGAGCGGCACAAGGCAGAGAGCAACCATTCATGGTGGTGGAAGAAGAGCAGAGAGGCAAACGGTGGCGGTGGCGGCAGCTAGCTAGCCTCTCTCCCCTCCTTACACTGTAATGCAAATTACCCACTCCAGGGTGGGTGCAGAACTCACACCCACAATAATCAATCACAAACTCCAAAAGTCACCCTATGGCTGCATGAGGCTTTGGGGGTGACATCTAGACATAAACATGATAACCCTCAAGTCGCCATAATTTAAGATAAAATTAGTGAAGTCCAACAGAGGTATTCTCAATGGGTAAGAATATGGTTATTCCAATATTCGTTATTCAGGGACCTTTCTGTGTTATGGTTCTCTTCATTTGCTAATTGGGTAAAGAGAGAGGAAGTTTTAGAGGCTTTGCCTGAATGTGATTCATTTACATAACTTCTTAGCAATTAACTCACACGTCCAAAAGTAATTTCAAGGGAGTCTAGAATATGTGCTTTAGCTGTCTTAATTAAGATGAGCTAGGTTATGGTCAGTGAAAAGCAGTACCACCAACATTGGCTTCACTAACGGAGTTCATTTTTATTTATAGAACATTTTCGAAATGGGTCATCAAAGAAGCTCTGCTTGTCATACTGCTTTTCACTCTAAGCCATTGTTTTAGTTGGCCCATTCTCTGGTCAACTAAAGTGATCTTCTAAAATGTAGCTCAGTGGCACAGCAACTGCCTGGCAAGTGCAAG
>NW_004524711.1:1506456-1507897 GCF_000260255.1 Octodon degus | reverse complement strand
TGCCAGTCACACACCCACAGTTCTTTTTTCAGACATGCTCAAATTTACTGTCTATCTTTTCTCCTGATTTGCATCTGCTACTTCATCTCTACTGCTCTTGCATTTGTTATTCTCTTTTTTGCCTCAAGTTAGTTGGGTGTACCTAAGGCTTTCTAGATTTCAGTGGAAAATACATATCTTTAGCTTATTTTCCGTGAGTCATTTGTTTTGAGACAGTCTCCATATGTAGTTCAGGCTGGCCTTGAACTCACTTTGTGACCAAGTCTAGCCTCCAACTCATTGTGATCCTCTTGCTTCAGCCACTAAAGTTCTGGGATCATAGGTGTGCACCACCATATCCAGCCTACCTCAGCTGTCTTGATCAACTGACAGAAAATACTGGGTACCACCCCAACTTATTTGCAAACTTTAGTTTTAATTCCTGACAGAAATCAATGTTTTAATAATTCTTTCTTGCTTAAAGAGCTCTTTTTGTGATATCACTGACTAGCTGTTTTGAGGAGACTACCACTTCTGATCCTACAAATACATGCATTCTCCCCAAACCATGTAGCCTTGTTTGTTACCACCACTTGTTTTCATGAGTATCTCATTTTCTTGTAACACCTCACTGAATATGGACAACATTAAGCAAAACATTGTACTAACATTTTCCTTTGGCTTACATGTTTTGCAGGTATACCATTTCCCATTTAAATTACTCAGGGTGGCAGCCCTATTTGATGCTTTTTCATACCACAACCAAAGAAATTGCTGTCACTGTTCTGTTGTTAAAACTAAAATCTTGGGTCTCAGGAACTTACTTCAAACCTAGAAAAGTGCAGCTGGTTTATCGCTCCCACATATTCACTGCAGCAGTGAAGGAAATGTGGCTTATAGGGCATCTATCAAAAAATGACACCTGCTACTTTCCCTCATTCTAACTGGTCAACAGAAGTCATAAGATTATGCTTCAAATCAAAGTGTGTAGGGAAGTCTAGACAGCTATATTATACAGAAAATCAGGAATGCTTAGGGAATACCACAAATGATAGCTATAACACACTATTTTTGTTCTCAGGAAGAAAAATATTTTGGTAAGCCATGAGTCAGACTACAGCATTTATAAAATAAATTATGGTGCTTCAGTGTTCTCATGCATGTTAAAAGATGAGCAAATGAAATGAAAATAAAATGATAGAAGTTGATGATTAGAAAGAGATCTAGAAAATATACCAGCATGCCTGGCTAGCAACCTTACTCTTGACAAATAGGCCAAATATGTTCACTAGAAGAAACAGAGTCTCTTTAAAAAAAATCATGCTTAATAAACTGGCTTTCCACATGCTGTAGACTAAAACTAGACCCATGTCTATCACCATTCACTAAACTAAAGTCAAAATGGATCAAAGATCTAAATATTAAAATAGAAACACTGGAAGAGAAAATAGGTAGAAATCTC
>NW_004524711.1:1504020-1505756 GCF_000260255.1 Octodon degus | reverse complement strand
TATCCTGTGACCCTTTACTGCAGTTTATAGATCGTTTGTCAGTGTCAGCCATGTGGATGAGTCATGGCCATTGCTTGACCAATTTGATCTCTGTGAAAGCCTGAGTGAATGTTTTCTCTCCATGTGATCCTCCTTTGGCACACTCTACATCATCAATCACTTTGTTCTGTGCCCCATAATCTCCTTGATCAGAAAATTTGGGACACAAGTGAATTACACGATGTTACAGTATAGGTTCTCCTATGTCCTGAGTCTTCACTGACCTTGACAAATTAGGGCCAAAATGTTGGCTGTCCTTGTAGCCCTTCTTTTTCTCTAATTTGTGGTCTGCAAACTTAGGTTGTTAACCCTCCAGCAGAGAAGCTAATTATTATTAACCTACAACATAGGCAGTTGAGTTTAACCTCATTATCTGTCTGACTATCATACATCTTAGGCATAACAAGGAACAAGTATTTTCCATCTAGTATTGATATGTTAAACTTTAAGTCTCTACAGAATATGGAGAGAGCAATTTAAAAAATGAAAAATGTTTTTAAAATATGAATAAACAATTACATATTTTTACACAGAAATTTAGAAATCTAACCACATACAGCATTGAATTCACTCACCTACAATATTTAAATGGCAATGGAATACCCATCTCTGACAAAGCTAAACAAAAAAAGGGGATACAAAGGAAGGACCATTTTGTATTTGTATATACAAAATAGGATAGATGTACAGCTACTTTCTCTTAATTCAATGAGAAGAAAGATTTGTACTAATAGTATTTGGACAGGCTATCATGTCTATATCTTGTATTATGAATAACCACTAAGAAGATAAAAATATGAAATGTATTAATGATTGAAACTGTCCTATTAATCAGTTTTGAAACTGTCTTATTGCTATTTGTTTCTCAATAAAATTACCAAAAAAAATAGAACAATGATGAGATTCCATCTCATCTCAGAAACAATAATTATCATCAAAAAAATCAACTGATAACAAATGTTGGCCAGGATTTGGGGAAAAAGGAACCCTTCTCCACTGTTGGTGGGAATGTAGACAGATGCAATAACTGTGGAAATCAGTTTGAAAATGCCTCAGAAATCTAGAGCTAGAGGTTCCATTTGACCCAGCTATTCCCCTTCCTCCCAGAAGAATTAAAAATATGCATAGCAAATTATGTGCACCCAGATAGCAGCACAATTTGTAACAGCTTGTATAAGTTATCTTTCACTTATTGCTGGGACAAAATACCCAACACCCAAAACTAAAAAAGCAAAGGTTTATTTAGCTCACAGTTAGTGGAGGTTTCAGTCCACACTCCACCGGCTCCAAGGCAGACTGGAACATGGCAGAAGGCAGTAGTACCTGGCAGCAGAAAACAGCAAAGTGCAAATGGAGAAGCATCACCTGCAGCACCTGGACTATCTCTCTTCCATTCACACTGACTGTGAAGAATGGAGCTCCTCTGAGGAAGTGTCACCAACCATCATTCCTCCAGTCCCTTTATGTATCCTTTAAATGCTGAGTCACTCTAGGGAGGGGCCTCCATGCCCAAGGAAGGGGGTATAAAATTACACAATGTCCACGTCTTCCTCTTGCACAGGATGAGGATGTTACAAAGTAAGAACCCTGGCTCTCTGCTGAGTCACATAATTAAACTTCTAAATTTCTCAAGTGGATACAATGTATCAAACAGTACACAGCTAAATCTTAGAAATAATCCAAATGTTCAAGGACTG
>NW_004524711.1:1497254-1502644 GCF_000260255.1 Octodon degus | reverse complement strand
CGATATGCTTCCGCAGCTTCTCGAAAATCCTCCCAGATCTCTTCGCTAGTCTGATTTAATGCTTTCTTTTCTTCACTTGTAGCTCTCCAAGCAGCTGTTCGCCCGTCCTGTGTGGGTGGGTACTCGAACTCCTGTCCCTTGGAGAACATGCCTCTAGGGTACAGGTCAAAGATTGGCACTGAGGGAGGGTCCGTCTGAACTTTTGATCCTCTCTTCTTCTTCTTTTTCTTCTTCTTTCCAGTTGCTCCATCTCCATCACCAACTCCATCTTCCTCCTCCTCCTCATTTCTCTCTCTCCTCCAGCGCTTGTCTTTCCAACTGTTTTGTTACCTCATTGATGGAGCTTCCCCATTCTTCCTCAGGTTCTTGCTGCCCTGCAACAGCCCCTTTACTCTTCTTCTGCTTCTTTTTTTTTGCTGCTTCCTCCACGGTAGAAACAGCTCATTCTTCCCTGTTGTCTGGGTCCAGGTCACCATTCAGGTGGCTCCCGGAGGCCTCTGCCTCCTCCACGCCCACCATGATGCCAGAGAGAGCCAGGACAGATTCAGTAATTAATACATTGCATATTGTTGTCTTCATAGTGGTTATTCATAGTACAAAATGCAAACATGTTATCCTGCCCATAAACACTGTTACAACAAATCTCTCTATTCCCTGAATTAAGAGAATGCAGCTGTGTATCTATTCTACTTTGAATATACAGATACAAAATGGTTGTTCATTTGTATCCCCCTTTTTTCCTTCTTTCCTTTTCCTTTTTTTTTTTTTTGCGGAACCGAGGATTGAACTCAGGCCCTTGGCCTTGCTAGTATCCCCCTTTTTTGTTTAGTTTGCCAGAGAAGGGTATTCCATTGTCATTTAAATATTGTAGGTGCATGAATTCAGCAAAATAATCCAATATTGTCCAATAGTCCATAATAGTAGAGGGTTATCCATAGGACTGGCAATGTCAGAAGTTGTTGACATGAGCTTTTTATGCTCAGCATAATAAGTATAATACGTACCTTAGCATAATATGGCTTAACCTTTTTTATTTATTTTTTATTTTATTTTATTTTTTGGCAGAATGAGGATTGAACTCAGGCCCTTGTGTTTGCCAGGGAAGTGCTTATTCCATTGATCCATTGCCCTGGCCCCGGCTTTACCTTTTATACCTCGTGTTTATGCTTTTCTACTAGATGGTTAAGACCAAGATAAAGCAAGAGGTATATAACAAGAAATGTAACTTTTGTAGGTAACAAAGTCAGTCAAGTCCCCTCAAGATTTACCATGAAGCCCTGTACTGCAGTTTGTAGATCCTTTGTCAGTGTCAGCCATGTGGATGAGTCACAGCCATTGCCTGACCAATTTGCTCTCTGTGAAAGCCTGAGAGAATGTTTTCTCTCCATGTGACTCTCTTTAGGTACATTCTACATCATCCATCATTTTCCTCTGTGGCCCCACAATCTTGATCAGAAAATTTGAGACACAATTGAGTTACAAGATGATACAGTACAGGTTCTCCTGTGTCTTCAGTCCTCTCTGACTTTGAAAGACTAGGGCCAAAAGGTTGGCTATCCTTGCAGCCCTTCTTTTTCTCCAATTTTTGGTCTGCAAACTTAGGTTATTAACCCTCCAGAAGAGAAGCTTGATGATATTATTACCCTATAACATAGGCAGTTGAGCTTAACCTCACTATCTTTCTGAATATCAAACATCTTAGACATAACATGGAACAAGTATTTTCCATCAAGTATTGGTATGCTAAACTTTAAATTCCTACAGAATGTGAAGATAAAAATAAAAAAATTAAAAAATTAAAAGTAGGAATAAACAATTTCATATTTTTACACAGAAATTTAGAAATCTAACCATATTCAACATTGTAGCCGGACAGTACTGTGACATTTTCTTTCTTGTCTCTCGTTTTCTTTTATCACCTTTTATTTTATTTTATTTTTTTTCTTGATAAATCAGGCTTTCAAAATTTAACGGATATGCACCTCCACTCCAGTGCCGCCTCTGAATCTCTAGATATGATTGACAGTCATTTATAACCTTTTTAAAAAACCAACATTTACTTGAGAGATGGGCAGTAATTGGTATGACAAGACAAACAGTATGTATTTAGAAGACCAGAATCACAGGCATGACAAGCATGACCCTAGCATTATACATTGCTATTTTCAGTGCAGTTGCTTAGTTTATAGGTATCAACATATATAGTTAGTCAGTGTGAGAATGCTACTAATTAACTGCTAGTTTCAAAAACCTGCTGAAGATTCTCAGGATCATTGCCTTAATCATCTTGTGCATGTAAATATATGGCTTTGCCCCTGTCATGTTTCCTAGCTCTTCTCCTTGCCCTCTCTTCATTGTTTAATCCTTAAATTCTTGCTTGCCTTTTAATTGTGTTATAACATGCTATTTTTGTTTCTTGTTTTGAATTCTTGCACTAGGGAGACTATATAATATTTACAAGTGTGGGTCTGGTATATTTCACTTGTGAGTATATCTTCAAGTGGCATTCACTTAAATATGAAGGCTTTGAGTTTATCATTCTTTATAGCTGAGCAATATTCCATTGGATAAAAATATCACATCTTTTTCATTCACTCCTCGGGTGACAGGATTTTTGGTTGTTTCTCAGACTTGACTATCACAAATTATGCTGCTCTAAACATAAGTGCACATATATCACTATGACATGACATTTTCAGTTCCTCTGGGAAAATCCCAAGTAGGGGCATAGCTGATTTGAATGAGATTTCCAGTCCTAGTTTTTTAAGGAATCTCCACACTGATTTCCATAATGGTTGCACCAGTTTACATTCCCACCAGCAATTGAAAAGGGTTCCATTTTCCTCACAGTCTCTCCAACATTTGTTTTTAGTTGATTCCTTTATGATAGCAATTTTTTCTGGGGTGGGATCATATCTCAGTGTTGTTTCAATTTGCATTTCATGGATAGCTAGTGATGTGGAGCATTTTTTCATATATTTATTTGCTTCTTTAATTTCATCCTCTGAGAAGTGTGAATTCATCTTGGATGCCCATTATTGGATTGGGTCTTTAAATTTCGGGGTCCTAGTGTTTTTTGTAAATTTTAGAGAGCAGACCTTTGTTTGAGTACTTATTAGTCAAGATGTTTTTTTTTCAAAATCTGTGGGCTGTCTTTTCACTTTGTTGATAATTTCTTTTGACATGTAAAACTTCTCAATAAGAGGAGGTCCCAGTTGTTAATTCTTTCAACTATTACCTGTGCGATTTGCTTTTTGTTCATGAACTCTTTGCCTACCTCTATGTCTTCAAGAGTTCCTCCTACTTTCTCTTCCAGGAGATTTTGTGCATCTTAGTTGTTTTTAAGAGATCTTTTCTTACCTTTTTGCTAGCTGAGATGGCGTCTTCAAGATCTGAAACTGTATCTTCACTTTCATTGAAACGGTTTACAAGCTTGTGATTGAGATTTTTGGGTTCCTCTATATCTCTTTGACTCTGCTTCATGCGATCTATTTCTTTCCTGTATTGGTCATTCAAGGAATCCATTGTTTTTCTTTTTTTTTTTTTGGTGGAACCAGGGATTGAACTCAGGCCCTTGTGCTTGCCAGGCAAGCGCTTATTCTACTGAGCTAACTCCCGGCCCCTTCCATCGTTTTTCTAATCTGTTTTTTAAATCATTGTCTTCTTGATTAGTTATTAATTGTTTCATTATAATTATCCTTTCTTTTTTTAATTCAGAGATTATTTATGATCTGATTTCCTCTGTATGTTTCTGCATTTGTTTCTTTACTTTAGATGTTATTAATTCAGAGATTTCTTTTTTTTATTTCAGAGGTTATGTCTCATTTGAGTTCCTCAAGACATTTCTGCAGTTGTTTCTTTACTTCAGATACTGTTAATTCAGACATTTCAGATGTATGATTCCCAATTTCTTCTGTGCTAATGTCCTCTGCACTTTTTCTGGGTGGGCTCAGGACCTGAGATTACATTTTGTTCCTTTTCTTTCTCATTTTGTATAGCACTGTCCTCTGACCTTTGGTGTAGAGTTTTGGTGCTTATAACCTTAGCATCTACCGAAATTCTTACCCAAGAGAGATTATATGATTAAGGTATTTATAGTTTTGGATTTACAGAGCTACAATAAGGAACACTAATAATGGTTAACGATATTTAGCAGTTGACAGACTTTTGTAACTAGTGGATTTATATTTTAGATAGGAAGAGCAACCATCAGGCTTATCTAGCTAAGCAGATATTAAATTGGGAATTTGTATTTAAGTTAGTTCCCCAAAGGTCTGTCTGATCACCTCCCCTTGATGTGCCAGGTGTCTTCCAGGCAGACTAGTTCACCCCGGTTACCTTTTGTCCCCTCTCTCAGGCAAGAGAGAAAGAGGGAGGATGCTCTTATAGATCTGGGTCAATCTATGAAGTTTGAATTCATCCAGTTGTGCCTGGCTGGGGTCTGGCTGCTGTGCTCAGCTTCTTCCTGCTGCAGCCCTTGGAAGTGAGCCTGTTGTGCCCCTCTGGCAAGATGTTCTCCTCCTGAATTAGCTGGGGGGTTGTGGCCCTTAGCCTCTCTGCAGGGACTTCAGCTGCAGAGTTTCACACCAGGCCTGTATGCCAGGCCTGGGCTGGTTCTGGAAGGGTCCAGAGAGCAGGACAGAGGGACCCACTCATAAGTGGGTCTGGCTGGATCTGGAAGGATCCAGCAGGCAAAGTAGAACACAGAAGCTTTCCTGCTCACTCCCAGGGCCTGGGCTTGGGCTGAGTCTGGAGGAGTCTCGATAGTGCAATGGAAGTTCTCACTCACACACTGGGCTTAGACTATTTCTGGAGTGGTTTGGAGGTTTCCCGAGAGCACGGCTGAAAGTCTCACTCACACGCTGGGTTTGGGCTGGGTCCAAAGGGATTGGAGACTTTCATAGGTAAGTGGATATAATCAAGACCATACTCATAAGTGAAATTAATCAGACCCATATTTGTGAACATCATATCATCCCATTAGAGTGAAAACCTTAGTAAATAAGATCCAAGATATAAAATAGATGTATAGTAAATTGGGAAGAATCTGTTCAATAGAGAAACTGTGATGAAGGACAGAGCAATGAAAGGAAAGGAAAAATATATATTTGTACATAAGCTATTGTATATGCATTAATTAAGATAGTTATATAGGAGTGAGACGACCGGGGCCACGGGATCCTGAATAGACCCAGAGCGCAGGCCCGGCGAGTGAGTGAGATGACCAGGGCCACGGGATCCTGAATAGACCCAGAGCGCAGGCCCGGCGAGTGAGTGAGACGACCAGGGCCACGGGATCCTGAAGAGACCCAGAGCACAGGCCCAGCACGGAACCCTTCAGCAGAACTCCCTGCAAAGAGGCTAGAGGTAAGACCCACCCAGCTGATTCA
>NW_004524711.1:1494635-1495739 GCF_000260255.1 Octodon degus | reverse complement strand
TTTTTGTTCTAAGATTTATACTGTATCTTTGACTTACAATTTATTTAAAAGACATTGTATGAAATCTTCTAGTATTAGAAACTTTAAAAAGTGTATTTCCATTTTCTGTTGACTTTAAAAAAAAAAGATGTTTGTACCTATGTTGTTTACTTATTATTTCTTGCCTATATCTTGTAATATGAGAAACTACTTTGGCAGTAACAATACACAATGTACTAACCATTAAAATAAATAAATAAATTTAAAAAAAAAGATAGTTATATAGCTAGTGTCTCAGTTGGTTGAAAAGAATGTTTTGTGCTAACGTTGCTTGGACAAGATATCTTGCCTATATTTTGTACTGTGAATAACTATATAAAGATAAAAATACAAAATGCATTAATTAGTTTAGCTCTCCTACTAACCTTTTTTTTTTTAACGCATTTAGTACAGGGTCTATGGGATCTCACTACACGGATTGGACTCATAGTGATTCTTCTATTTTCAGTCTAATAGAATAGATTCTTCTATTTCCAAGCACAGGGATTATAGGTGTACACCTCCATACCCAGTCGCTATCACCATCTCAGTGCACCTGGGGGTGGGACTGGCAAGGCACACTGGAGATCAAACTCCAGTCACTGACTGGGGCCTAAGCAGGCGCTTTAGTCCGCTGAGCTCTCAGGCCAGCCCTTACTAACCTATTTTTGATTTCCGTTTTATTGTTATTATTTTTTTCTCTTTAAAATAAAAAAAAATGAAAGAAAGTGACTAAAGATTTGACATCAGAGAAATGGGGTCATTTGTATGACTATAGCTAATTATAGTTTAGAAACCTTTGAAACTGAAGGAGAAGTGTTTGAGAGAATCAGACAGGGAAGCCCTAGAATTCTGTAAGCTGAGCTTTGTGGATGATTCTGATTAGATCTCAGAAGATCAGAATGCTGATAAAAATGCAGCCTTTAAGGACCATCAGGCTCAGGAGGTGTCAGTTGGGAATAAGGATTCCATTGGTAGTTGGATTTCAGGGTATGTATATTAGGCCTTGTTGGAAAATTTTCAACCTTCTGACCCGAGACTGTGCAGAAGACAGATTGAGGAAGTGTATTAATTAATTTGTTAGAG
>NW_004524711.1:1492399-1493660 GCF_000260255.1 Octodon degus | reverse complement strand
TCATTTCACAGAGCTCAGCCACCTAGCTCAGTTATTGCTTGAAGTATGGGCAGACCATCTTTTCTGTGATGCTGGTTTTGTGGGAATACAGAATACAGAAGTTGTAAAGTCAGAAAGTATTCTCCTCATATTTAAGACAAAGGCCTGGGAGGTCAGACAATGTGCCCAACAAGGCAGGTGCATAAAGCTATAAGAGTGAAACCCAAAGTACAGTGGAGATTTCAGGAAGAAGTCTGAAGAAGTTGGTGGAGAAGACAAGCACATGGATTATCTGCTGAAGACCACAGGCAGTGAGCAAAGTCAGCCCAAGAAAGAGGCTATGAGAGCTACAAATGGCAATTCCACTGGAGTGGGGCCACTGAAACCATTTGGAGTTCTAGCTTGACACCACCTGTTCCAGCTGCCAAACAGAGCTACAGGATTTAATGTTTGCCTGCTAGGTTTTGTTCTTACTTTGGTCCCAATATTTTCCATTCTATTTTTCCCTCTTGGAACAGAGATGTTTACTTTGTGCCATTGTATGTTAGAAGTGTTTTAACTTTTGCATTGATTTTTACAAGACTTGTAGCTAAGAGTTTGCCTTGAGTCTCATGGGAGACTTAGATTTTTCAACATTGATGAACTTGTTACAACTTCGATGACTCTTAGAGATGAACTAAATGCATTTTGCATAAAGAGATGAAGGTAAGTCTTTGGGAGAATAGGGATGGATGGTGGTGGCTTAGATGTAAAACAGCGTCTAAAGCTTTATGTGTTTGGAAGGTGGCTGGATTACATGGAGTGCTTAGCTGACTTACTTTTAGGTGGTGAACTCTAATTAAATGAGTCAAGTTGCTGGCAGAGTGACATGGAAGGGTATACCTCCCTTCCTAACTCTTCCGTTCACTCTCTGCTTCCCAGCCATCGTGCCATGAACAACTTTTCTCTCCTCTCATGCCACTTTTGCCTTGGAAGCAGCTGACTATAGATTGAAACCTCTAAAAACTGTGAACTAAATTAACCTTTCCTTTTTTAATTGATTGTTGTCAGTTCATGACTTCAAGCAATGGGAAAGTGGTTAAGACTGGGTGGATTTTAGATACCATGTGGAACTAACAGCAATAGGGCTTGATGGATGGAAGGGGCAAAGAAAAAGGATTAAAGATGACTCTTTAGTTTATGATTTGAGCAAGTGAATGAAAGCATGAGTCATATTTCTCACCTGTGGGAAAGTTGGAAAGAACTAAATTAGTGAGAAAAATCAACAATTCTGCTTGGACAC
>NW_004524711.1:1487623-1491039 GCF_000260255.1 Octodon degus | reverse complement strand
AGTGCCAGCAGCCCACGTCCACAGCTGCCTCAGTGTTATCCTGACTTCACATCGCTGTGAAAGGAAGCCTTTCCAGCACTGCCGGTGGCTCCCTCATGGTCAGCAATTTAACCCTTACACAGGCTTGTCCCAACGGGTCCTCTTTGCTTTGGTAGTTGTAGCAATTGAAATGTAAGTTGAGGTTACACAAATGTAAGCAGGTGTAGTATCCTCTGTGGCAGACTAGGAACAGAAATAAACACATAAGAATATCAATATAATCAGTACAATGTAGAATCCAAATTAGTCTGGTGGCAGCGGACTTTTCCCTGGGTTTGCAGACCTCCTTGCTCCACGGCTGCATGTGCCAGGATGGCACCCACGATGGTGCATCATGGCCTGTGAACAGGCCAGCACACTCTCATCCCCATGTCATTAACTGCATTGGGCCATCTTATTTTTCTGTCTGGATTTTTTGCGCATGAATCTCTGATAGAAAATATTTACTTTTTGTTAATGGGAAAACTTTTTTTAAAGTATCAAGGTTTAATTATGTTTGTGGGAGGTAACTGTACTCCACCTTTTTATTTAATTTAATTGGTTTTCAACAGATTTGTGTGCCTTTTCTTAAGTCTGGCCTTTTGGGAACATGTGTATGGTGGATTGACAACCAACTGGTGGGCAACTTAACACCCAGCTGAATCGAATCAGTGTAGTGCTGGGTGTGGACAGCCTGCCTGAGGATTGTTGCCAACATCATAAAGAAGAGAACTGGAGAGCAGGAGGTGATGCTGTTTGTTCCTGAGGAAGAGCTTGTCATGTAGAATTTCTTTCTATGAACTCAGCGGTTCTCGTTGTTGGAGGAGCTTGGGACCTTGTTGTGACTGAGAATGGCTTGGTATTTCTCAGGGAGCTCTGGTCTTTACTTTGAGTGTTGCTTCTTGATTCTCATGCAGATTCCTCAGTCTACTGACATAGATCCTTCATCCCTCTGGAAGACTTTCTAGCTTCCATCCCTTACCTTTGGACCTTCTCAGTGAAGATCTGTGAAACTTATTTGCATGAGACATTGTTGTGGGTTCTAGGCCTGCAGCTGGACTCATGAGGGGGCGTTGTTATGGGGTCTAGGTCTTCAGCCGGATGCATGCAGCGCATTACTGTGGGATTGAGGCTTTCAGCTGGCTTCTTTGTGTCTTTAATGTGTGGACAGATTTCCTACATTCTTTTGTACTTAACTTTTTGGATGACTACTATAGAATAATCCTATAAATTATATGTCCTGTATTAAATTATTTCCCTTGCAAATCCTCACTGCAACAGTATAGTAGGCCATAATTGGCCGTAAACTGTCTTTTTTTTTTCTGAAATCTCAGCCCTATTTAACTGCTTGTAACATTCATCAATAATTTAGCTACTTATAATAATTCTCTTCTGAAGAGCTGTCCTTAAATGCAGGCAGGGGAGACTGGGCCTAGATTTCATCTTAAGTGTTTTGAACTGAGAAAGGTTGATGTAGGGGAGATGACAGTCAAGGGCGTCCTCCATAGAGCTAATGTAATGTACCTTAGATAGCAGCCCTATTGTAAGATACCAGTTATGAACTCTCTTTTTGAGGTTGATATGAAGGATCCCTATAGAAGGAGTCTATTACATTTTTCAATTTCTGTCAGCATGATCACTTAGAGCTTGGCAGCCTCTAGACAAGAATAAACCAAGTTTTGAGAAATGAGAGCACTTATAATCAAAGCATGAAGATTAGAAGAGAAAGGCAAGTTGGGGAAAGAGTCAAATCTAGAAATTTTTTAATAGGACTGGAATAGTGATCGTAACCCATTGATGAGAGTCAATTACCATTAGAGCCCTCTATTGATGCAGTTTGATATTTTGTTTTAGGTCTCTCTGATTTCAGTTGACTTAGATAAAGAATTTAATGATTTTTGTTGAGCTCTTATAATTTTTTTTTTGGTAATTTATTGTTAATGACACAGAACAGTGGTCAGCTAACAGAGTAGCTGGAAACTCTCAGAAGGGGTCAATGATTGGAGTCTCTTCTTATATCTAGCTTATTAGTATAGCATTGCTTTATACCTTTTTGAGATTTTTTTTTTTTTAATTTAGTACAGGGTCTCACTATGTAGATCTGACTTGTAGTGATTCTCCAATTCCAAGCCTCCCAAATGCTGGGATTATAGGTTCACCCCTCATACCCAGTCTCAATCACTGTCTCAGTGTGCCCCAGGGGTGGGACCAGCACGGCACACTAGGGATAGAACCTCTGCCTCTGTGCTCTGCCTAAGCAGGCGCTTTAGTCTGCTGAGCTATCTGGCTTTCTCTATGTTCTATACCTTTTATTGGTTATAATTTTCTGCTGGATGTTTAAGACCAAGTTAAAGTGAAACCTATAATAATCAGAATTAACAACTTTTTGACAATGACCAATTTAAACAAATCACAATAATATATTAACAATGTTTATTTGGGGTGTCTTCCATAAGGATATGGAGATTATTAGGGCCCCCATTAATGAACAAAGGCTGGAGTAAGATTTTTTTTCGAGTCAGTTTTTCTTTTATTCACCAAGGAGCGGCCTGTCCAACTGTTCTCATAAGCCTAAAGTCCCCCATTTAATCATCTTAACAAAGCTTTGATAACCCATGAGAACCAGATCATAATGTAACACACTATCTTTGAACAGTGAAAGTCTTAAATTTGTTATACAGAAATGACAATGTACCTTGCATTTATAAAACCAATTTTGATATTACTTTGATATCAAACATCATTTCCAACCTGGGTCTTTAATTTTGGTGCCATCTATCTGTAATCCAACTTAAATGACAGAAAAATATGTGAAAAAAATTCAAAACAAGACTGAGTAGAAGCTAGGTGAAGTGATAGGGCCATAAAGTTGCTGATTTTCTTAAGAAATATAAATTACAGAACTGTATTAATTAAAAGTAAAAGTAAAAGCTTTTTAATCCTACTAGTTTTTATTATGTGATTTTTCTTAATTAACTTACAAAATTTCTTATTAGTCTTTATAATTAGAAACGCCTAAGACTATATGGGTTATTATAATTCAATTTGGCTAAATATATCTGAGTACACTCTTATAAACAAATTATATCAGGTGTATTTGTTTGTCTATCTAATGTGTAAACAGCTGTTTTATTTGGGCTTAGCAATTTACCTTCCTTTGGCCTATTTGGAATTTTGAAACATTTTTCTGTATAATCTTATCTAAGGGGTTGTCAAGATGTAAAAGCCAAACCTTATAAATGTTCAATGTTAGCCCAAATGATGCAAAAAGCCTTAATCAGATTTAAATCTTGTAGAATTTTTATTTCAGAGGCTGGAGAGACCACTCAGAGGCACGAGTACCTACTTGGCGAGCTCAAGGTCCCCAGTTCCATACCTGGACCCTCATGCCGTGCCAG
>NW_004524711.1:1480924-1487218 GCF_000260255.1 Octodon degus | reverse complement strand
CCCTATTCTTTTGTATTTTCCTTAAAAATTAAAAATAGGAAATGATGAAACTTAGGCCAGTCAGAAACTCACAATTTTATGTAGCGATGCATGCCTGATTTCAATCATTATAGACTTAATTGGCTGAATTCTTTTGGTCACTGAAATATGGTTTCTACAATAGTTAAATTTGATTGAGGCTTTTTGTGTACTTTAAGCTAACACTGAAATTTTCTTCTTCTGCTATTTATTTATCTATTTATTTATTTGGTCCGAGCTACACAGCTCAGACTCCTAGTGATCCTCCTGTCTCAGCCTCCCCAGTGCTGGGATTATAGGTGTGCACCATCACACCTGCTCTTTGTTGGCCAGCTTGGTATTCAGGGCCAGCACAGCATGGGGTACTAGGAACTGAACCCAGATCCTTGCACTTGACAAGCAGGCACTTAGACCACTGAGCTATCTCCCCAGCTCCACACTGAACTTTTATAGGAGTTGGTTTTTACATCATGACTCTCTTAGATAAGATTATTGTAGCTTTCCCTTTGCTTGTGCCTTTGCTCTGGCTCTGGCTGTGGATGTGCCCTACCCCTAGCTCCACACTTGCCCAGTGCCCTAGCACCCCTTTTAATGGCAAATTTGATTGTAATTTTTATCTATATTCTTAAAAAACAATTGAAGCACAGTAATTGCTGTCACTGGTGAGGGAGCAATCTGCAGCTGTGTCCCGTGTTGTCGTACCTTGGCCATAGTTTGTTACTGGCCATAGATGCTGCCGCCACTTGATGATGTCAGAGCAGGAAGCGCAGGTGCATGAGAATTGGCGGGTACTAGGGTAACCAGTGTGGGCAGAGGCACAGGAACCATAAGGTATTGCTGCGATCAGTGCTGGGACAAACCAGGACATGTAGTTTGGATTTCCTGTTGCTGCTGACACTACGTTTTCACAGCATAGGTGTTAGGTTCCTCCCACCTGCCTGTCTCAGCTGTGCTCTAGGCTCTGTGGGTTACAAAGTTTTAGAGGCACCACCATGAGCTGTTGACTAGTAGCACTGACCCACTCCTTTCTCCTGCCCAGGGATCAGGGAGAAGGAGCAAAATGCAGCAGTTTCTCCCCGTTCCTATACTTTTGCCTTGCAGTGGTCCTTTGAAGCATTTGTAGGTATCTAGATGGGTGCTGGTTTGTCTTATCCCAAACCTTTTAGATTGAACTGGTCTCTCAATGGACCACTCTGGTGGAGGTGACCGACTGACTGCTTTGTAAAGACTCCTGGGGAACCAGCTCTTCCTACAGTCTCTGCCTTGGAGGAGAAGCCTCTGTTGGGAGCATTTTTTGTTTTTTTCTGTATCCAAAGTAGAAGCTGTTAGCTGTGAGTTCTGTAATGGACTCAGAATTGAGCAGACCAAATTCCAAGTTGTCATAATCTCAGGGGAAATAATTATTCCTCTATCATGTGCCCATTTCAGGCTTTTTTCTAATTCTTTCCCAATAATCATGATCTAGGGTACCTGTCTGAGGAAACCATGGACTGTATTTGGTTAACTCTTGTAGCATTTTTGTCAGGTATTTTGATGACACAGTGCCTGACAGCCAGGTAGATTTGTACGATGTGGCTTTTCCTGGGCCTTTCAGGCCAAATTGACTTTGCTCTGAATTTCTCTGGGGATGATGACACTGATGTCTGAGGCTGGAGCCTTTTAGACTAATTCTGTTCATATAACTCAAATTGATCTGTGGTCTTACCATGTGTTTTTATTCATGGATAATAGAAATAATTGGCTCTTCATAGCTGGAAGAGTCACTCTTCTTCCTTGTAGAAGGCTTTCTTTCTCTCTCTTTTCCAGACATCTCCAAAGAAATTTCTTCCTGTGATAGCCTTCTCTGTTTTGAACTCTTTCTACTCAGTGAGTCTAACTTGTTCAAGCTTAAGAATCCCAGACCAAGGATTCAGTTCCTATTTGGGAACCAGTTCTTGTGGACTTGGCCTAGCCTCAGCCTCCTAAAAGTCATGACAAATGCTTAAAGAGATGAATAATATGGTTTTGGGGGATTGAGGAAGGTCAGAACTCTCTAGGAGTAAAGACCACGAGTTTTCCAGATCACCCCTATTTATTAAGTTTTCACAGATTCAGGGGATATAGGAAGAGGAGGGCATATTGGAAGCAAAAGTCTCTGAAAAGGAGTAGGACCTTGAAAATCAAGTTTGATCTCCAAGGTTGGCAGCTCAGTTTCTCTGGAAAAGGGAGTAGCCCATTTCCATGACTGTCTCAGCTGTGATTGTATCTTGACTTCAGAGCACTGTGAATATAAGCTTTGCCGGCATAGCAGAGATCCCTTTGTGGTTGCAATTTAACTTTTATGTAGCCAGTTCCTAACAGAGAGGTTACAACATAATATCTGTGGTACGGGACCCAATATGGAACTTGACTAAGATGGTGATTCTGTCAGTTTGAGATGCTGTGGCCCCACACTATAAATTGTTTGGTTTAACACAGATCTCTGTTCTTGGCTTTTCTTTTCTTCTCCCCTCCCCTCCTCTCGCCTCCCCTCCTCTCCCCTCCCCTTCTCTCCTCACCCCTCCCCTCCTCTCCTCTTCTCTCATCTTCTTCCTCTTCTCTTCTCTTCTCTTCTCTTCTCTTCTCTTCTCTTCTCTTCTCTTCTCTTCTCTTCTCTTCTCTTCTCTTCTCTTCTCTTCTTCTTTGTCTTCTCTTCCTCTCTCTCCACCCTGGAAACTAGAAGTTACAGGTCATGATATTGATATACTATCTCTGGTAAGGTCTCTCTTCTGGATTTTAGACAGTTTTCTTCGTCTTTATTCTCACATGATATTTCTCTGTGCTTGTAAAGGTCCTCTGTTTTTGTGTCTTTTCCTTCTCTTATAAGGATAACAATCTTGTCAAACTAGGTCTCAGTTCTTATGACCTTACTTAACCTTAGTTATGTCCCCAAAGGCTCTGTCGTCCAACATAGTCATATGTAGATATAGGACTTCAAGATATGAATTGGAAAGGGAAACAGTGAGTCCATACTAGATAATTTTGCTCTTATTATGACAAGAGAGCACAAACCTTGCTGATTTTAGGTGATAAGAAATAGAACTATAAATTATTTATTGCAGTTTGGTTATATTCTCAAATATGACGTGGCAGTCAGGAAATGAGAATTGGTATAAAAGTCTATTCCTGAATTTGTAAACAGTAGTTAGTGGAATGTTAGACAAAGATAAGAATGTGTGGTCAAGATAGCAATATCTTATTTCTTTAAAAGAAAAAAAGAAAATAAATTTTTAAAATGTTTTAATCACAGTATTGAGCTTATTTTCATAGGTATACCATTTTTAATGTCAGATTTTTTTTCTCCCTTAAAGTATCCATATGCAATTTCATTTTCTTTCTTTCTTTCTTTCTTTCTTTCTTTCTTTCTTTCTTTCTTTCTTTCTTTCTTTCTTTCTTTTGGGGTATTTAGTGCAGGGCCTACAGGGTCTACAGGGTCTCACTACACAGATTGGATTCCTAGTGATCCTCCTATTTTCAGCTTCCCAAGCACTGGGATTACAAGTGGGCACCACCATGCCCGGCCTCAACTGCTGCCTCAGCAAGCCCCGGGGTTGGGGACTGCTAGATACCATATTCAATTTCTGATCAAGTGTTTTATATGATAATCCCTTTAAATTCTCAGTAGTTATTAATGCGTAATGTATTCATGTAAGTATGTAATAAATATTAAAATAAAATCTTTAGTATAATTCATTTTATAATAATTGAAATCCATTTAAAGTTATTTTGAAAAGAGCTTTTTAGTTTTTTAATTGACAAATGTGATGTTTTGAGTTTTTAGATAATTAAAAGAAATTTCTAATACAGTTAAATTTTCCAGGCCATCCATTGATTGATCGAGCTTAGGATTCAGCCCAGCTTGTTTTGTATGTCAGATAGGCACTCTTCCATTAGATGAAGCATTTAAGTGCATTTGCATTATCAGAGGCATCATTCTGTGGCTGGCTTGATAACCAACTGAAAAGGCCAATTAGGATCTATAATAACAGAGTTTTGGGATGTAGTCTTCAGCTTTGCCTGCCTGGCTTTCTCAGGCATACCCTGAAGATAGGCTATCTTACTTGGAATCTTGGACTACAAATTCCTTCACTGTATTCCTGGTTCATTGGTGTGTAATTGGCAGAACCTCAATGCTAATGTGGATTTTGAGGACATTTAGGTATTAAGACAAATCTGTGTCTGTGGTCCTCACTGTATGACAGGTTAGGAGACACCATAGTTGTATAGTTGTTATCATTTCTGGTGGACTTTGCTTGTGCTCTGAATGCAGGGACCCCAGGAGCCATTAACACAAGTGCTATAACATGAGAATGTATGCATCACTGTGATCGGGTGTCTTTAACTGTTTAGGGCAGATATTTAGAAGGGGAATAGCTTAGTTAAATAGAATTTCTGGTTTTACTTTTTTGGGGAATCTCCATAATGATTTTCACAGTATCATTTTACATTTGTATCAGTTTACATTCCCATCAACAATGAAGAAGGGCTCCTTTTACCCCACAGCTTTACCAGTATTTATTACTGGTTAGTTTCTTGATGATTGCTGTTCCTTCTATAGTGAGACACAATAGCATTGTTTTAATTTGCATTTCTTGGAGAATTGGTGATATTGAACATTTTCCCATGTATTTATTACCTGTTTATACTTCTTATGAGAGGTGTCTATTCACTCCAAATGCTAATTTTTCAATTGTATCTTTAGATTCATGGGATAGAATTTTTTTTTTCCATATTTTCTAGACATTAGTGCACTGTCTAAGGAGTATCTGGGAAAAATTCCCCCCATTTTGTAAGTTATCTGTTTACTCTGATTGTGGATCCCTTTGCTGGAGAATGTTTTTAATTTTTTTTCAGGATTTTTTTGTCAAATGACTTTTCTTCATCTACTAAGGCAATCGTTTGATTTCTTTCCTTGTGTCTGTTTATGTGATGTATTACATTTGTTGATTTGGTTATGTTGAGCCATCCTTGGAATAAATCCTACTTAGTCATGGTGTATGGTTTTGAGGGTGATTTGCTCCGTTCCATTATTATCTTATTGATGACTTTTGCATCTGTTTTTGCATTTGTGCTCATTGAACAGATTGGCCTGTAGTTCTCTTTCTGGTCAGGACCTCCTTCCAGGAATGGCTTGGGGAGTACTGCTTCCATTTTGATTTCATGAAAGAGTTTGAAGAGTATTGGTGTTAGATCTTCTCTAAAGTTCTTGCAAAATTTGGCAGTGAATCTGACAGGACTTGTGCTTTGCTTAGTTTGTAGTACTTATATTAATTTTTTAATTTCATTGACTGATGTTGGAGTGTTCAGGATTTTTACATCTTCTTGATTCAGATTGTTTTTTAAAGCACTAATGCCTTTATGATGGCATAAAGTAGTATGTTACATATTAACTGATTTCACATAAAATCATATACAATGGTAGAGAAACCACTGCACAGATAGCCTTAACATAAAAAATGGCTGCAATTCAAGTTTATTTAGCTGTTTGACACATAAATTGGAAAATATTTTCTCTGTAGAAAATAGTAAAAATGATCATGTTTTCCAGGCTAGCCCAAAAGGCCATTTAAAGCAAAAAGCTGAATTACAGGTTTATAAATACGGTTTGAGTTCTGGGATCTAGAAGAAACATTAGCTTTGTGTACTGAAGCATACATGTTTTTCTTAAAATCAAGTTGCATGAGGTGAAATTGCTATTAATTCTTCCCTTTTGTTCTTCATACCTGATTGTTCAATTATATCTTTATAAGATATTTAATCCTATCTAAAATTTAAAATGTTATTACTATTAAAGCACACCAAGTCTTTGTGCAAAACCAGAATCTAATAGATTAGAGTCCATAAGGCACACGTGGGTAGGCTATCACCCAACACATTCTCCTAATTCCCTATGGCTTGACAGAACACCAGGAGGGACAGGAATAAAACAATAAAACTGACAAGTGGACCAAGGAATGAAAGCCAAGAGAACTCTAAGAGGGCAGGAGACACTTAGACAGGACCCTATGAAGTTCAGATAGAAAAAGGGCATTGCTTTGGGATCAGGCGCTGAGTTGGTTCTCAAGGCTCTTTCTACAAGGTGCTCAAGGTAATTGAGTGAAAATGAGACAAACTGTGTAGGTTTAACTTTCCTCCAAAGCTTGTCCCAAGATTTCCCTGACCATATATTTTTGACCCTGTGTAGCCCACTAGAAGTTAAGCTCTTGATAGATTCATGACACATTAGGTGCTGACACACTCTTCAGCAATACAAGATTG
>NW_004524711.1:1469547-1480464 GCF_000260255.1 Octodon degus | reverse complement strand
CTCCTCCTCCTCTTCCTCCTCCTCCTCCTCCTCCTTCTTTTTGCAGAACCAGGGATTGAACTCAGGCCCTTGTGCTTGCCAGGGAAGAGCATATTCCACTGAGCCATCTCCCCAGCCCCCGATCATCTTCTAATAGGAAGAAATGGAGCACAACATTTTAAACTCCATTCAGCCTGCTTACTTCCAAAGAAAGTGATGGAGCCATCTTAAACATTTGAAATCTCTTCAAGTCGCTTTCCATTAAAATGTATTTCTATATATACTATCCATGAATACACTGAAGCATGAATCCCATGAAATCAAAACATATCAAAATGCACACTAATATAGATAAACTGTACAGAATATATTTAATCCTCCCAATCTAGAGCATAAACCAGCAGAACCTGTGATAACTCAACTAAGGTTAAAATCTCATTTCAAAACACTCCTCCACATCAATTCTCAGAAGATACATTACAGGACCACACAAGTAATTGTTTAGCAGGAGGCCAAAGAGTGCCAATTACAGACGAAAGCTTTGACTTTCAAAGGATAAAGCGGTCTTCCAGATAGTGCTGCGTCTTTTAGGCTTCTGCTTTGGGGAAGGACACTACAATAAGGAAATACTCTGGGGGCTGGGGATGGAGCTTAGTGGTAGGGCACATGCTTAGTGTGTGCAAGACCCTGGGTTCTATCCCTAGTACTAAAAAAAAAAGATCAACTTACAAATATAGTATAGGCAGATATGTACAGAATAGGCAAAAAATTTAAAAAAGATCAACTTATAGATACAGTAGAGGCAGACAGGATTTTATCTTACAATCTAGATAATATATTAGAATAAAGCTGTAATGAATTCATTTTCCTTTTCAAATGACAACCCGATGAAATTCAATAGTATTAGTTAGAAATGACAATGATCAAATGATATGATTTAGATGAACCCTTACCCTCTGCAAGGGTTGGGAACTGGCCAAATGGTTCAAAGGAAGCTCAATGTGCTATTAATTCTGTGAAAAATAGCACTCAGTTCCATGGTGTTAAACATAGTTCTGTTTCTGCCATCTAAATCCTCTACGTATCACTGACCAAATGCTTTGCTAAAACTCTGCTGCTGGCCTGTGTTTTGGGATCTGTCACTTTTATTGCTACTTCTTGATCTCTGTCCCCTGAAGTTTGTTTCCTCCCCACCGTCTGCTGAAACCCCTGCTTCCATCTCGCCGTCCCCTGAAACCACGGCCACCTTCCTGACCCTGGAGCCTCGAAATGCTTCCCGTGGTCCTTCCAGCTCTGGCTGCTCTGTGGCTATAGCAAACTACCAGCATCTCAAATTGTGGCCTTCCTCCTGTATTTCCGTAACTGCAGCAGTACGGACATCAAAAAAAAAACCCGCTCAGCTTCCCTTTGAGAAAGATCATTCCCTTCACTTTGGAATCAATATCCTCGCCCGGTTTCTCCCAAAGTCCTTTCCAAGCATAACTAACGCTTGGCATTTCAGTTGAGCCCCGTAAGATCATGTTCACAAAACCTGCCTCTGCGTTGATCCAAGAGTGCTGGCCCACTGATGTGGCTCCCGTACTGCGAGCCAGGGCTGCAGCCAGGGCCTCCACAGTGTGCTCCTCCTCCCTCTATCACTTTCCCAGCTGACTCCTTGAAGTGACCAAAGGCAGTGGGAGTCACAGGATCCAAAAGCCTGGTAGCATCTTTGCTAGAAGTTTTTATTATTTCTGTTGGAGAAGGGACTCTTACACATTTAAATTTCATTCCTGCTTTCTGCTCCACTTGTGCTGATAGTCTTCCTTGTGCGGCTAGAAGCAGATGCAAACCCCTGTCCTTCCAGCTCAGCCTGTCCGACCAGAGTGATGAAGGTAGGACTCTACATCCTTTGGTGGACAGCTTGTTCAACCAAATGGACCTCAGGGATATCTAATCCATGTGCAGCAACATTGGTTGTCACCACAACTCCAAAATCACCACTTTTAAAACCTTTCAGGGTGATTTCCCTTTGCTTCTGTCGAATGTCCCTAAGTAATGGCTGGGCATCCTGCTTTATGGCTGTATTTGTGACAGCTCCTGGGCTTCCTTCTTGGCTTCACAGAAGACAACAGTGAGCCCTTGATGGCCACTGTATACATGGATCACATCTCCGATAACTGCTGCCCTCTGAGTCCAGGGGCACTTGATAGCCAGATGCTCAACAGCTACTGCTGTTTTCTGAGTCTTTCTACCAATTAGGTCCACTTGTTCCTATGTAGATTTCATAGCAACATTAAATACCCAACTTGGGCAAGTTCCAGAAAAGTGCAAAGGTTGAGAATTGTCTTCAGAATTTTTCTTGTAAGCCACACAAAGAATCTCTCCCACTGCATCAGCAAAACCCATGTCCAACATCTAGTCAACTTCATCCAGGACAAAATGCTTAAGTTTGGGGAGATCCAGCTTGCCATTCTGTAAGTGGCCTTTGATATGACCAAGAGTCCCAAATGGGATACCAATCCCATTTCATATTTGACCTCCTTATGGTGTTTCACTATAAAAACCAGCCACTGCCAACTTTTTCGTGATGTCACTGAAGTCTCTGCTTACTTGATTTGCCAACTACCTTGTAGGTGCAAGAACAAGTACGTGGCGGGGGGCATGACCTTCTTTCTGTCTTGCAACTGTACTTGAAGTTTCTCTGTCAAAGAAATGGCAAAGGATAAAGTCTTCCTAGTGCCTCTCTGCACCTGTGCAACTAAGCCTTTCCCACTATTGACCTGGTGAAAGGTCTTTGCTTGTGTACGAAACAGGAAGGTCACTCCTTGAACTTTGAGAAGCTGAATGGTCTCTTCACATGGGAAAATTAGGGAAAGCGCCTTCTTTTTGTTCCACGGTATTTCCTGTTCTGTCTCACTGGTATTTTCTTCACTGGTGGCACCATTGGAATCAGCTTCAGGATGAGACAAGCCATTTTTCAGTCTGGCCCTTTTGACTCCAGTTTCTCCATTCATTTCTTTTTCTTTCTTCGTCTTGTTGGGCTTTGTAGCACCTATGTCTTCTTCAGAAGGCTCTTCACTTTTTATTGCTTTTTTGATTTCAGGAGAGACAACTTTCTCTTCTTTGGGCTCCTTTTGCTTTTTTGTACTCTTTTCATTTTAGGGGAAGTATCTTCATCTTGGGGTGGTTCCCATTGCTGTTTAGCCTTTTTGAATTTAGGATTCATGTCAACTTCAGAAGGCCTTCCTTTCTTCTGAAAACTTTTAGCTTTAGAAGAAATGCTTTCTTCCTTTCCTTCTGATGACTCCTCAGACTTATTAAAGTTTGGTTTTTTTCCTACCTTTCTTCTCCTTTTCTTTCTTTCTCATGGCCATGTCTGATTTCAAACTGGTGTTAGTATACAGCTTTCCTGGTATCACTTAGTACTCGCTGCCTAAGCCCATGGGTCTCCTCAACCAAGTGCAAAGGAAGAGAGTCTGTTCAGATGTTTTTGAGACATGGTCTTGCTTTATAGTTCAGGCTGGCCTTGGATTTGTGGCGATCCTCCTGCTTCAGCCTCCTGAGTGACAGGATGATAGGCAAGTGCCACCCATGCTCGGCCTTGGTTCAGTTTTATTTGTTCATAAGGGATTTATTCATTTCCTTTAAATTTTCTATTTTATTGAAATATATCTTCCTAAAGTAGTTCCTAATGATTTTCTGGATTTTGGCAGAATCCACTGTGACTTTTCCTTTTTTACTTCTGATTGCATTGATTTGGGTGATTTCTTTTGCTATTTTGGTTAAGACTCACTAAAGCTTTGTCTGTTTTGTTTCACACATTGCCACCTGCTTGAACTACTGTTGGTATATGCATGACTGTCCCTCTGGGCAGCAGTGGCCAGCAATTTGGCATCAGATGATGGAGTTCAAATTAGAACCACCTACCGGTGAGACATGCCAATTTATAGCCCATCATGAATCTTTCAAAGAGCCAACTCTTTTTTTTTTTTTTTTTTTTAATGTATTTGGTCATTACAGGGTCTCTCTACACAGCTGGGACTCCTGCTTTCAGCCTCCTCAGAGCTGGGATTACAGGCCTGTACTACTAAGCCTGAACTCTGGCCAGCTCAGCCCACCCTGGAGGCAGAGCTGGCACGGCATGTGGTGCCAGGGATCAAACCATGGTCCCTGGGCTTGCCTAAGCTGTGCGTTAGTCTGCTGAGTTATCTTGCTGGCCTTCAAAGATCCAACTCTTGATTCATTGATTCTTTGTACTTGTTTTTAGCCTTGATTTCAATAATTTCTGATCTGATATTTATGATTCTGTTTCTCATACTAACTTTGGATTTGAATTGAAAAGAATTGTTCTTTTCTAAGAACTTAAGGTCCATCATAAGGTTATTCACTTGCATTTGCTCTGTTTTACTGATGTGGGAATTCACTGCTATAAACTTCCCTTTTAGGACTGCTTTTATTGTGTCCTATAAGTTCTGCTATGTTGCACTGCATGACTGTTTGATTGTAGGAAATAATTTTTCCTTTAATTTCATCTGTGAACCACTAATTATTCAAGAGGATATTATTTAATTTTCATGTGTTCCAAAGTAGTATTATGATTACACCATTAATGCAAGAGAACAATTTCTTTTTGTATCTATCGATTTCATAGTTGCAAATTCAGACAACTGCTGATCAAAAATTTTTGGGAGGACTAGCAGTATAGCTCAGTGGTCAGTGCTAGAGTACTCACTAAGCATGAACAGGCTCTGGTTTCAAATCTCTGTCATTAGATTAAAAATTGGAAAAGAAATCATCTTTGCTGAACATGTAAAAGGCGTCCTTTGTAGCATGACAATTATGTACACAGAATTTATGTCGTGTTAGGTGTTACAAGTCATCTATAGATGATTTAATGCATGCAATAGAATATATGTGATTATACAATCCACCACTCTATATCAGGTACTTGAGAATCCACCCATCTTGGTGCTGTTGGGAAATCCTGGATATTGAGAGACAACTTATTTCTGATTTTTCCAAATCCTTGTTAGTACCTAACTAGCTGACCTTTCAAGTGGCTATGAAATGGTGGTTCATTCATGGTGTGACTTGTATCTCCCTTTTGATGGAGCACATTTTCATTTGCTTATTGGCAATTTCTGTATTCCTCTTGTGGAAAATATCTGCAGCTCCTTTGCCCACTTTTAAAACAAATTTTTTTTATTATAAAGTCATAAGAATTGATTATACATTTTAAATACAGATCTCTGACCAGATACATGATTTACACATATTTTCTCCAATTGTATGAGTTGGATTTTCAATTTTTTTGTGATGTCATTTGAAGCACAAAAAGATTGTAAACTGGGCGTGGTGCTGCACACCTATAAACCCAGCACTGGGGAGGCTAAGGCAGGAGGATTGTTTCAAGTTAAAGGCCAGCCTGGACTACACAGGAAGACCTTGTCTCAAAAACCCAAAACCTGGGGCTGGAGAGATGGCTCAGTGGAATAAGCACTTCCCTGGAAAAACCCAAAACCAACCAACCAATCAACCAACCAACCAAAAAACTCTCAAAGGATTGTAAATGTGATGAAATCCAGTTTGTCTATTTTTCTCTTTTGTTGTTCATGATGTTGGTGTCATGTCTAAGAATTCTTTGCCAATACCATGAAAATGCCTTCTATGTTTTCTTCAGTTTCATAAATTTTTCTCTTACACTTAGGTTTTTGAATCATTTTGAGTAAATTTTTGTGTCAACTCCAAGGTAATAATATTTTTATTGCCTCTTTTTCATTTTACATTGAGGAAGGGAACCCCAAAATATTGAGATGGCTAAATACATGATACCTGACCCCACACTGATGAAATTAAATAGAAAGTTGTTAATCATTTGTACTAGAGAAGAGACTCAGAGAAGGACACAGTGTGTCCCGTGGGGCCATGTGTCCTTGCATTTGGTAATAGAACAAGCATAGTTGTGTCATTTTTGAGGGTGGGGTGACCACTGGTTCCTGTGAAAGTGCATGGTGGAGAAAACTTCATAGACTGGCAGGAGGGTAAAGCCTCTTTGGTTGAGGGTGGAGTGAGATGCAGCTGGCCTAGGGGACAGGGAAACTAGCTAGGTGGAAAGTTTTCTCTGCTGTGTGAGAGAACATATCTAGCTAGAGCAAGAGATCTCACGGTTAGTATTCTGGGAACCCATTATGTTTAAAATTGTTAGGGCAGCACACAAAATGTAACACCATCCAGTGGAAAGGCTCCAGCTTCATTCTTCTGCATGTGGCCACCCCGTTGCCTCAGACTATCCCCACGGAGTGGTCTTAGAACCATTGTGGAAAAATCAGCTAACTGATGGGTGTTTAAGTTCATTTCTTGGTCCCTCATTTACTTCACTGATCTATATGTGTATCTTCATTCCAGTACCAGACTGTGTCAATTTACATTGCTTTGTAATAATTTGGAGACTGGACTGTGTGGTTCCAAATATAGTGCTCTTCCTTTTTATGATTTTTTTCTAAATAGCCCATACTTTTGTAAAGGGATGTTGGAATTTTATGTGTAGATATATTAATGTGAAAGAACATTATTATAGATTAACAAGAAGTTTGCTCCTGTCTTATAAATGGTTATAAAGAGTAGCAGCTTTAAGAAGGAGGTATACAAAACAGTAGAGGAGAATTCTTTTATAAAACAAAGTTAGCCTTAGGTGAGAATGAAGTGGTAGAAATTCAAGCGATGTAACCCTCATCTCTTTTTATGTTGAATTCGTTTTCTAATGGGAGATATCAATTAATTCTATTCACTGAATATTTCTAGATGCAGGTAGACTTTCTTGTCCCTTGTGGTGACATGGATTAGACCATTATTTAGGAACAGAAGTAATAGTAGTCACTACTTGATATAAGCTATAAGAGCCAGTGCATTTTTTTAACCATTTTTATTTTATCCTGCTTTTTAAAATTAAGTAAATTTTATTTTAAATAAATTTCATGTGATTTAGTTAGGGTCACTTTAATGAGGCTGTCTTCAGAGTAGCCCTCTTAGAAAGAACTGAAGCTTAATCCAGCCATCTCATCTGCCTTGCCACAATTCTTCTATCTCTACTTGAATTATGGATATTGGCAACTGGGGTCTTATATCCAATTTCGTCTAGCAATACATTTTTGAGGCCTAGAATTTGAATTGTACATAGTGTTGGTATTTTGGCACATAACCTAGATTCTTAACCTTTCATTTCTAATACTGAAAGGGAGCATTTTTCAGTCAGTATTAGGCAAAATGTTACAGGCCTCATTGTCACCACTGTAAATATTTACTGTTATGAAAGCATAACCTGTGTCTCAACTTTAGCCACATTGACCATTATCCTGCTTTGTAACTTGAAAAAGGTGGACTTTCCTTAGCTAGGATTTCTGAGTGGGCATGGAACAGGGCAAAGCCTGTCCTTTCCCCCACCCAAGTTTACTTGTGTG
Organism: Octodon degus; assembly: GCF_000260255.1. NCBI lineage: Eukaryota > Metazoa > Chordata > Mammalia > Rodentia > Octodontidae > Octodon > Octodon degus. Next base: position 1,473,049 of record NW_004524711.1, on the reverse strand, counting down.
ACAGAATTAAACCACTGTGGTCATAAGACACTGCATATCCAATTGTTATCAAATCTTTACCAAAGCATAATCAAATATATCCTAGAAAATTAATCTTGAAAGTAGGATTGTCACATCATCTAACCTTGAGCATGGGCTTAGGAATTGGAAGCTACCCTGGGAAAAATGCTTATTGGTACTGGAAGAATACCAATCCACGTAGGGGATAAAACTCTTGAGAAAAGTCTTGCATGCAATGATTTATAAGCAGAACCATGAATCAGTGGCAAATCTTATGGAAGAGGTTTTAAGCAAAGTATTAGAAATGCAAGACAGGTCCTATTGATTTCAGTTGACAAGGTATTACAAGATAGAGGCAAGCTCAAGGAAGAATTGGGCTGCTTACAAGCAAGGATTAAAGTGAACCGAGTAAGTGTAGAAATTTAGAAACCTGAAGTACTGGACAAGGTGACTGCTTCACAATGCCAACAAGTAAATAGGAAATGAAAAGACCTTTCAAATTCAGCTGTATGATAAGCATTAGAACAAGTGTTTGTTCATTGTAGCCATTGCTAAAATGTATGAATGCCTTAGAGCATTCAGTAAATCCTTTAAACTGAACAACATGGTTCAATTAAAAAGAGATTAAAGTGGTTATCCTCTAGTTTTGGTAGGTTCACAGAATACATGATGTGTTGGAGAAGGGTGTGGCATGGTAGCAAAAAAGCAGAACAAACCCCCAAATATGTAAATTAGAGTGTGTCTAAAAATGAACTGTGATTATAGCAATCGGCATATGGGAATGATTATAATCAAATACAAAAAAATTGTGAAGTTTGTTACAGGGAGGTACTGCTAAAACACGAGCCTAGAGCAAAACCCTTTTGTAACAGTGCTATGGATTGTGTCTAGGTGTCCCCCACTAAAGTTTCATGCAGTCATGGTGTGTGGGTTTTTCAGAGATGGATAAATCTAGATTAAGCATGGGTGGTTGCTGGATCAGTCCACTGAATGGACTGCCTGAATCTCAGCATCCTAGACAAAACAAAAGGGGCAAAAAGAGGCCCTCCCTTGTTACTTTTGCTGTCTTCTTTGGCCATAGACTACCGGCCCTCACAATGCCACACTATCTTGGCCCCAGTGGATTACAGACTGAAACCTCTGCACACTGTAAGCTAAATAAATCTTTGCTTCCTGCACTTGTGGGTGTTGGGTATTTTGTCTCATCAGTGAGAAAAGCAGCTAAGAGGACAATGTGAGTCTTAAAATAATGCCACCTATGCTCAGAAGCAAGCAACTCAGACTCCAAGGAGTGTCCACATCCTGGGTGCTAATATCATGTATGGCTGAAGAAACTACAGGAAAGGAAGAATATTTCAGAGGGTAGAAGCACTGGTTCTGGAGAAAAATGTGTGCTATTTTTAGCAAGTAAAATCAAAGTCCAGTTAACAATCTTTTTTTTTTTTTTTTAGAAACTTGCAATTCTGTCCTGAAGATCTCATAACTTTTAGGGACCCGAGTCTTCTTAAAATATTTCTCTTGGAGTCAGCGAGATAGCTCAGTGGATTAAGTACCTGCTTTGGCAAGTACAGGGACCAGGATTTGATCCCCTGTCCTGCATGCCATGCTGGATCTGTCCCCAAGGGCATGCTGAGCTGGTGAAGGAGCCCAGGCATGGTGGTGCACACCTATAATCCCAGCACTAGGGAGGCTGAAAACAGGAGGATCACTAGGAGTCCAAGCTGCATAGTGAGACCTGTACCAAATACATACAATGAAAAAAAAATATTCCTCACATTTTTCACTTTCTGAATGCACTCATGAGTAATCCTACCCTGCTTCACTTTACTGATTGGTTTTGTGGGACAGATAATTTGCCTTTGTACTAGATCCCATCCTATCACTCAGAGATCCTGAACTCTTATCTTCAAATAATGACTTTTGGACTTTTTTTGTGGTAAGGTAGTATGTTTGCTTGTGGAACAAGAATGTGCAGAATATTTGGGGAACTGTAGCATATACCACGACAGGCATTGTTGCCTCTCAACAAGTCTTTCAGTTCACTTCTTTTGATGCATGATAGGATCACATTTTGTAGTGTCATTGAAGATAGATTGTTAACGCGTGTCTTGCTTCAGTTAATAGGAGCAGTATTATATCATCTCTGGGTAAAATTTCAAGAACTAATGTGGAACTTTTCTTCCTGGTTCTGAAGTTAAGATAGAGCTCATTTCCCTGGGTCCCTGTGAGACCACACAGTCAGATGACCTGTGAGAAACTGCGGAGACAGGGATGCTATTACTGTAGGACCACATTGTCTGTTTTTACCCATAAAATAGTCTTTACTTTAGCAGCTCTTGAAACTTTCTTTTTGTTATTCTGAATATAATAATAAGTTGATCTCCTCTTTAGAACTATATCTGAACCTTCGAAAATACAGTAGATAATTTAGGTACAGTCAAAATAGCACCAAAATGAACCTCTGGGATATGGTTTCTTATCTCTGCCTTATCATCCAGGGTAAGCTTTCCTACTTCGGCAGACTTCACCATAAGCAAGAAGTTCTGGAATTTAAGACTACACCTGACAATAGGAAATAATTTCACTGCTAAATTTAGAAGTAATTGACTTAGTAACAATTGGAGCTAATTTTCCATAAGCAGATTCAATGAGTCTAAGGATAAGTTATCATTCCATGAACAGAAAAGAACAAAAAAAAGCAGCTCATGGAACAGATACTTTGCTATTATTATTTTAATATTTAATGAGATTTAAATTCAACTACATATGATCACATAAGTAATTTACATTGCTAAATTCCTTGGCAATTATTGACTACTGTTTTTATTTGATTATTTATGTAAAATAAAAATTTCATTGTATTTACCATGCAAATTAGTTCAAAGCAATTTATTTGTTACTTTTAACAAATAATTTGTCAGAGATGACAAATGCAAGCTGATTTCAGAAATCATTTAATTGATGAGAGACAAAATAGGTACAACCAAAAATGAAATGTCATATTGTATAAACCAAAGCACTGAAATAATATAAATTCTGTATATAATTTGATTTTTGTATAAACAGCAACAATGCAAGCCAAAGCCACATCTTTGTTATTTAATGAGACTTTATTGTTTCTTTTTTTTTTGTTTTTAATTTGTGGAACTGGGGATTGAACTCAGGCCCTTATACTTGCCAGGGAAATGCTTATTCCACTGAGCCATCTCCCCAGCCATATCTTTATTTATGTCAAACTCTGGTGTCATTTTTCAATGATATGTTAATATAAGTTTCAAGCAATGAGCTTCCATGTGTACAACAGTAGCAGAACGAAACTTGGAAGGAAAATCTACAATATATATTTATACTTCTATTTTCCTTCAATTAGGCTTATTGCATATTTACATTTTGTATGTGAATTTTGTGTTTAAGTTACCTATGCAAAACATAAAAGCATTTATATTGTTATCATCATATGCTGGGCCTGTGCTCAGTACTTCTATTACTTATATTTATAGTT
>NW_004524711.1:1463870-1465608 GCF_000260255.1 Octodon degus | reverse complement strand
GCCCTACACAGATATTTAGAAAACAAACCATGTTCAACATTGTAGCGGTACAATCCTGCTACATTTTGTTTTTCTTGTCCTTCATTTATATTTATCACCTTTTTTAGTGTACATTTACTTTAAAGAGAACATAGCAATAATTGATATATTAGAAGCAGTACACATTTAGAAGACAACAATGACAGGTATTTTAAGCATGATTTTAGTATTATACGTTGCTGTCCTCAATTTAGTTACTTAGTTCACAGATATCAGCATATAGAGTTATGGTGAGAATTCTACCCCTTGACTGTTATTTTCAAAAACCTAATGGAGATTCTTAGGACCATTGCCTTTACCATTTCGTTTATAGAAATGTATGGTTTTACCCCTGCCATATTTTATAACTTTTCTCCTTTATTCTTTATGTTGTTTAACCCTTAAATTCTCTCTTTCCATTTAACTGTATTATACTTTTCAATTTTTATTTTTTCTTTTCAGTTCTTACACTAGGGAGATAACATGATATTTACACATGTGGGTCTGATTTATTTCACTTATGAATATAGCTTCAAGTTGCATCCATTTCACTATGAAGGCTTCAAAATTATTTCTCTTTATAGCTGCGTAATGCTCCATTGTATAAAAACTCCACATCTTTTCCATCCATTCCTCAGGTTACAGGCATTTTGGTTGTTTCCAAGATTTGGCTATCACAAATTGTGCTGCTATAACATAGGTGCACATATATCACTATGGTATGATGTTTTCAGTTATTTTGGGAAAATTCCCAGAAGGGAGACACCTGAATTCAATGGGACTTCCAGTTCTAGTTTTTTGAGAGGTCTCCATACTTGGTGTCATAATGGTTGCACCAGTCCGCATTCCCACCGGCAGTCGAGAAGGGTTCTTTTTATCCCACAGCCTCTCCAACCATTTGTTGTTGGGCAATTTCTTTATGAGATTCATTCTTTTTTTTTTTTGAAATGCAACTTGTGTACTTTTAATATTTAAAATTGAGCATCATTTGCCTTTTTAGTGAAAACAATTTTAAAATAAATGAACAAAATCACAAAGACAGAATGTCAATTCCAAATAACATCCTATGGATTCTTCAAATTGTCTCACTGAGTAGCAGGGGTCATGCCGTCTTTAGCAGAGAATTTTATTTTACAAGTGTCATCTTAAACTCCAACGATGTTCATTAAATATCACAATTAAACAAATGTGCCAAAGGAAAAGTGATGTTATCAAAGATGCTCACTTAACTCAGCCAAACTTCTCAAGCCCACCCTTTTCTGACCTTTTATATCACCATTTTAAAATGCTTTCTAGACAAGAGAAAGTACCTTCGTAAGTACTAACTTTTCACATTCACACGGAGACCTAGGATAAGCTCTGAGACCACTATACAGAGAAAGAACAAAAATTAGAAACCCATGCACTGCAGCAGAGGACTTTCCACTCCACAGCACCACAAGGTAAGAGAGCAGAAGCTTTTCCTTTTTCCCACAGAATACAGTGGTGTTGGTTCCAAACAGTTTTGTTTGGAAAGGTTAAATGAACTTAGAACAGAAGCTTGTAGAGATTCTTTTTCCACTGGATCCTGTTCAAGTTATCTCCCCACAAAATACATGGAGAACCATGGTGTTTGAGAAAAGAGACCTCAAGAACAGGGTGATTGAACTCTAGAGCAGGGGAAAGGCTAGAGAAAAGATGGCAATCCATAAGTTTTCATTTACTTTAATGTCCACTCCCT
>NW_004524711.1:1457071-1463015 GCF_000260255.1 Octodon degus | reverse complement strand
TTTGATGTGCAAAAACTTCTCAATAAGAGGAGGTCTCATTTGTTAATTCTTTAAAGTATTTCCTGTGTGATTTGATTTTTGTTCATGAACTGTTTGTCTGCCCCTGTGTCTCCAAGAATTCCACCTGCTTTCTCTCCCAGGAGATTTAGTGTTTCTGCTTTAATGTTTAGATCTTTAATCCATTTTGACTTGAGCTTAGTGCATGGTGATAGACCTGGGTCAAGTTTTAGTTTTTAGCATGTAGAGAGCCAGTTTTTCCAGCAGCATTTGTTAAAGAGGCTATCTTTCTTCCAGTGAGCATGTTTGGCCCCTTTGTTGAAGGTAAGGTGGCTGAGTTTGTTTGTAGAGGCTTCTGCATCTTCTAATCTATTCCATTGATCCTCAGGTCTATTTTGTTGTCAACACCATGCTGATTTTATCACAGAAGCTTTGTAGTATAATTGCAAGTCAGGGATTGTAATTTTTTTGGCCTTGTCTTTGTTGCCCAGGGTTGCCTTTGCTATTCTAGGTCTTTTCTTGTTCCAAATAAATTTCAGGAATGATTTCTCTACCTCTGTGAGGTATGTAGGTGGTAGTCTGATAAGGACTGCATTAAATCTGTACAGCAATTTTGGGAGTATGGCCATCTTCACAATGTTGGTTCTTCCTATCCAGAAGCATGGTATATCTATCCATTTTCTGAAATCCTCTATGATCTCTCTTTTGCTTTTGGGGAACCAGGGATTGAACTCAGGCCCTTGCGCTTGCTAGGGAAGCGCTTATTCCACTGAGCCATCTCCCCGGCCCTATGATCTCTTTTTTAAGAGTACTGTAATTTTCCTTGAAAAGGTCTTTGACTTCTTCAGTTAGATGAATTCCTAAGTATTTTATTTTCTGTGGTGCTATTGTAAATGGTATTATATCTCTAATTTTTCTCTCAGTGTGTTTGTTATCTGTGTAGAGGAATGCTATTGACTTTTGAGTGTTGACTTTGTATCTTGCTATTGTACTGAATATGTGTATTAATTGTAGTACCTTCTTGGTAGAGTTTTTGGGTCTTCCAAATAGAGTATCATGTCATCTGCAAATAATGATAGTTTAACTAATTTTTTACCAATTCTTATTTATTTTATTTCTCTCTCTTGTCTAATGGCTCCAGCTAATGATTCCAGAACTATATTGAATAGGAGTGGTGACAGAGGGCATCCTTGTCTTGTACCAGATCTAAGAGTAAAAGATTTCAGTTTTTCCCCATTTAGAATTATGTTAACAGTTTGATGGCTTTTAGCAGATCAAAGTAGAGGTCATCTATTCCAATTTTTTGTAGGACTTTAAACATGAATGAGTGTTGGACTTTGTCAAAAACTTTTCTGCATCAATTGAAATGATCATGTGGTTTTTGGATTTGACTGTATTGATATAGTGTATTACGGTTATAGATCTGTATATTTCTTTCTTTTTTTTATTTTTGGAAGAACCAGGGATTGAACTCAGGCCCTTGTGCTTGCCAGGGAAGCACTTATTCTATTGAGCCATCTCCCCAGCCCTAGATCTGTGTATGTTGAACCATCCTTGCATCCCTGGGATGAATCCTACTTAGTCATGGTGTATGATCTTCTTGATGATTTGCTGAATTCTATTTCCTAGTATTTTATTGAGCACTTTTGCATTTATGTTCATGAGGGTGATTGTCCTGTAGTTCTCTTTTTTAGTTGCATCTTTCTCTGGTTTTGGTATCAGTATAAAACTTGCCTGCAGGAATGATTTTGGGACAAATATTTCCTTTTTAATTTCATTGAAGAGTTTGATGAGTATTGGGTTTCTTTTAAAATTCAGCTGTGAATACATCAGGGCATGGACTTTTCTTTGTCGATAGGATTTTAAAATTATATTTTGAATTTCATTGGCTCTTAGTGGGATATCGAGAGTACTTATATCTTCTTGATTTAGTTTGGAAAATTTATGCCTTTCTAGAAATCTGTCCATTTCTTCTCTCTTTGATTCTGTGAGAGCAAAGATTTTCAAAATAGCTACTGATGATTTTTCATAGTGTCTGTTATAATTTCACCTTTTCATTCCTTATTGCTTGAATTTAAGTTTTTATTTCCTCTTTTGGATGAAGTTATGTAGGGGTTTATCAATTTTATTTAGTCTTTCAAAGAACCAATTTTTTGATTCTTTATTTCTTTGTGTTGTTTTCTTTGTGTTGATTGCATTAATTTCTGCTGTAATCTTTATAATTTCTTCCCATCTTTGAGCTTTGGGTTTGGTTTGCTTTTCTTTTTCTAGACATTTGTGGTGAAGCATGAAGGTATTTATTTGTTCTTGTTCTGTTTTCCTCATGTGTGAGTTCACAGCTATAAATTTCCCTCTATGCACTGCTTTCATAGCATCCCATAAATTCTGATAAGTTGTGTTTGAATTTTCATTGAATTATAGCTATTATTTCTTGTTTAATTTCATCTGTAACCCATTAGTTTCTGAGTAGGGTGTTGTTTATTTTCTGTGTATTTATGGTTTTTTTGTGTGGTTATTTTGTCATTTAATTCCAGTTTCATTGCAGTGTGGTCAGATAATATGAATGGGATAATTTGTTTTCTTGCATATAATTAATCAGGACCTGTGGAGTAGTATGTGGTCTGTTTTAGAAAATTTCCCATGTGCAGCTGAAAAAAATATGCATTCATATGTGGTTGCTGGAACACTCTCTATATGCCCACTAAGTCCATTTGTTCCAAGTTCTGGTTTAGTTCTGCTACTTGTTTGCTAATTTTTTTGTCTACTTGACCTATTTTTTGGGATAAGGGGGTGTTAAGTTCCTGTTAAGATTGTGGTGATGGAGATCCAGCCCAAGCCCAGGCCAGGGGAGTGTGTGGGAGACCTTCTGGATACCCTGCACCTGTGAGACCTCTCCAGTCCAAACCCAGGCACGCTGCATGAGTGAGACCATGGGTTGTGCCCTTGGGACCCCCCCACAACTCTGGAGCGCCCTCCCAGCCTGACAAGGGAGAGAAAATTTCTGCCATGTTCTTGGGACCCCTAGATTCAGCCCAAGCACAGGACCAGCGAAAGTGTGGGAGAGCTTCCGGCTACCTACGCCCGCAGGACTTCTTCGGTCTAAGCCCAGGCACGCTACATGACTGAGACCCTCTGTTGCACCCTTGGGATCACTCCACCACTCCAGAGCCCTCCCTCCACACCTGCTGAGTGAGTGAGAACTTCTGCCTCATTCTCAGGACCCCTAGATCAAGCCCAAACCCTGACCCAGTGAGTATGTGGGAAAGCTTCCCCTCTCCCCTGCTCCAACTTATCCCCTTCAGACCCAGCTCAGGCCTGACATACAGGCCTGGGGTGAAACTCTGCAGCTGCAGTCTCTGCAGAGAGAGTAAGAGACAGAGCCACCCAGCTAGTCCAGGAGCAGAACATCTTGCCAGAGGGACACAACAGGTTCACCCCCAAGGGCTGCAGCAGGATTGAGCTGAGCACAGCAGCCAGATGCAAGCCAGGAACACCTGGATAATTTCGAACTTTGTAGATCTGCACCCAAATTTCAGTAGGTGCTAAGGTTATAATTGCACCAAAACTCTTCAACAAAGATCAGAGGGCAGTGCTATACAAAATGACAATGAGAAGATCCAAAATGCAATCTCAAAACCCAAGCCCACACAAATCAAGTGTAGAGGACACTAGCACAGAACCAATTGGGAATCACACAGCTGAAATCAAAGAATCAATAGCATCTGAAATAAAGAAACAAATGCAGAAAGATATAGAGGAACTCAGATTGGAAATCAAAAAAGAAATCTCTGAATTAATAGCATCTGAAGTAAAGAATCAAATGCAGAAACATATGGAGGAAATCTGATCTAAAAAAACCTCTGCAGTAAGAGAATTAATAACTGCTTCTAAAGAAGACATTGATAAAAAATAGAGATTAGAAAAAAGATGGATTCCTTAAATGAGCAATACAGGAAAGAAATAGATCACATGAAACAGAGTCAAAGAGATATAGTGGAATTTAAAATCTCAATGACAAGCTTGCGAAACCATTTAAGTGAAAGTGAAGAAAGAGTTTCAGACCTTGAAGATGCTGGTGCAGCTAGAGTAAAGGTAAGAAAGGAACTCTTAAAAAAACTAGAATGCAGGAAAAAATAATCGGCCAACTGCAAGACGATGCAAAGATGAACAATATGAGACTAATAGGCATCACTGAGAAAGGAGTCAATACAAATGATATTGAAAAATATGGGCAGAAGTAATAGCAAAAAACTTCCCAAATATGGGGAAACAATCTGAAATTCAGGTAACCGAAGCATACAGAGTGCCAAATAACTTCAACCCAGTTAAAAACACACCAAGACATATAACAGTCAAGGTCCCAGAAATTCAGCACAAGAGTAATATACTGAAAGCCACCAGAGAAAAGAATCAGATCACGTTAAAAGGAAAACTCATCAGAATTATGGCTGACTTCTCTTCACAAACCATGAAGTCAAGAAGAGTATGGAGCAGAGTACTTCAAGTCCTCTATGAAAACAAATTTCAGCTCAGACTACTATACCCTGCAACACTCTCTTTCAAGTTTGATGGAGAAGTGAAATACTTCCATGACAAAGAACAACTATAGAATTTTGTGAAGACAAAGCCAACCCTACACAGGATCCTGAAAAATGTTCTAGAGAAGGATGAAAATGATCAGAACTCCATGAAAGAAAACAGAAGGAACCCACTAAATAGGGCAAACAATTAAACACAGGAGAAAAAGAAAAAAGGAGTAAACAATAGCAGATAAATGTCAATCATAAATCAATACATCTCAATTATAACCATCAATGTAAATGGACTCAATTTACTAATTAAAAGCAATAGACTGGCACAGTGGATTAGGAAACAAAATCCAACAATAAGCTGTATACAAGAAACACACTTAACTCATAAAGAAATTCATAGGCTGAAAGTCAAAGGATGGAAAACAATACTACATGTCCCAGCACCTCAGAAAAAAGCAAGGGTGAAAAACCTGTTCTTAGACAAGCTCAACTTGAAACCAAGAATGATCAAATGAAGTAAAGAAAGCCATTATATACTGGTTCAGGGAAAAATTCAAGAGGAAGAGGTAACACTCATAAATATGTATGCACCAAACACACGAGCACCCAACTATATAAAGCAAATCTTAATGGACATGAAAAATCTAATGTTCCATACCAATATCTTCACAGGAGAATTTAAAACCCCCTTATCCCTAAAAGACAGGTCAAGCAGACAAATAATTAGCAAAGAAGTAGCAGAACTGAACCAAAGCTTGGAACAAATGGATTTAGTGGACATATATAGAGTGTTCCATGCAAAAACAGCTGAATACACATTTTCTTCAGCCGCACATGGATCATTTTCTAAAATACACCACATACTAGTCCATAGGTCATGCTTAAGTATATGCAAGAAAACAGAAATTATCCCATGCATATTACCTGACCACAGTGCAATGAAACTGGCAATAAACGATAAAACAAATCAGAAAAACCCCATAAATACATGGACATTAAACAACACTCTACTTAGCAACCAATGGGTCACAGATGAAATTAAACAAGATTTTGAACAGTATCTACAATTGAATGAAAATTCAAGCGCAACGTATCAGAACTTATAGGATACGATGAAAACAGTTCTCAGAGGGAAATTCATAGCTGTGAACTCACACATTAGGAAAACAGAACGGGAACAAATAAACAACCTAATGTTGTACCTCCAACAACTAGAAAAGGAAGAGCAAACCATACACAGAGCCCAAAGATGGGAAGAAATCATAAAGATTTGAGCAGAAATTAGTTCCATTGAAATGAAGAAAACAGTTCAAAGAATTAAAAAAGCAAAAAGCTGGTTCTTTGAAAGATTAAATAAAATTGATAAGCCCCTAGCTAACCTCCTCAAAAAGAGGAAAGAAAAAATTCAAATACAA
>NW_004524711.1:1451778-1456543 GCF_000260255.1 Octodon degus | reverse complement strand
TTTCAGCTGTGTGATTCCCAATTTGTTCTGTGTTAGTGTCCTCTACACTTGTTATGGGTGGGCTTGGGGTCTGTGATTGCATTTTGTTCCTTCTCATTTGCATTTTGTGTAGCACTGTCTTCTGACTTTTGTTGTAGAGCTTTGGTGCAGTTATAACCTTAGCACCTACTGAAGTTCAGGTGCAGATTTGGATTTATCCAGCTGTACCTGGCTTGGGTCTGGCTGCTGTGCTCAGCTCCTTCCTGCTGCTGCTGTTGGGAGTGAACCTGTTGTGTCCCTCTGGCAAGATGTTGTGCTCCTGAACTAGCTGGGTGGTTCTGTCCCCTACTCTCTCTCTGCAGGTATTGCAGCTGCAGTGTTTCACCTTAGGCTGTATGCCTGGCCTGAGCTGAGTCTGGAGGGGGCAAGGTGGAGTAGGGGGGAGAGGCAGGTCTCCCACACACTCACTGGACCTGGGCTAGGACTGGATCTGGTGGTCCCCAGAACATGGCAAATTCTCACTGGGTGGGTGGGGGGGTGCTGCGGAGTACTGGGGGGCCCCAAAGGGGGTGGAAGAGGGTCTCACCCATGCTGCGTCTGGGCTGGGACTGCAGGTCCTACCGGCACAGGGTAGCCAGAAGGTCACCCTCACACTTACTGGGTCTGATCTAGAACTGGATCTGGGGGTTCCTGGAACATGGCAGAAATTCCTACTCAGCAGGTGGGGTGGTGGTGGGGGTGTCCTAAGGGGGTGGAAGAGGGTCTCACCCATGTTGCGCCTGGGCTGGGACCGGTAGGTCCTACCAGATCAGGTTAGCAGGAAGCTGTCCCACACACTCCGCCCCCTGCTTCTTTTAGAACTCTGTCTCTGCCTGGGTGTGTCACTACACCTAACTTGCATGGTTGGCTATTTTTCTGGGATTTTGTACTAAATTATTTAGGAAGTCAGGAAGAATATAGATTTGTGATATTGATAAAATAGCGGCTCCTGAGTGGAGAGTAGAGTGTGGGTTTGTGTGACGAGAAGATGGGGAGAGGGAATTTGAAAACGTGAATGGTGTAATTCGAAGATAAAGTAGAATACGTTTGTGAGCTAAGGAGGTGGTAAGAATTAGTCAGATTTGGGGCTAATTTTGAAGATATGGAAGATGGACTTTTCTGATGGGTTCGGTATAAAGCATAAAAACTAAAGAGCCAATTGTGCATCTACAGTTTTGCTGACTAGTGGGATTTCACTAAAATAGGACAGCAGGTTTTAATGGGAATACTCAGTTTTATATTAAACATTTTAAGTCTGAGTATGTCCAAAAGGTTTATCAAAAAGGTTTATTTAGTGGGACAGTGTATATATGGCCTGGAGTTTTGGAGAGATGTTCGGGTTGGAGGCAAAGTTTAGGGAAATTTCACAGTATAGAAAGCATTTAAAACCATGTGGCAAACAAGGAAGCATAGGAAGAGCGTGAAGGAGACTAGATATGAGTATGGTAACATTTAGAGTTTGTAAGTGTTGGGATCCAGCGGAAAAGATGGTTAGGGAATGACTGGTGGGATGGGGGAAGTAGAGGAGGTGTTCTGGAAGCTGAGGGAAGAAAATGTTCCAGGGACAAGGGGAATGCTTTTGGTCAAGTAAATGAGCACTGAGCTATGAGAACATGGAAGACATCACTAAAACGGGCCATCTCAGCGGAGCGGTGGGGGCAGAGGCCTGCCTGGAGTGGGTGGAGAAGAGAAGGCAAAGAACAGAACTAGAACAAAGAAAGGAATTGACAACTTTTTAGAGCTGTGATATAAAGAGTAGCGATGTTGGGAAATAACTGGCATAAAAAGTGGGGTCAAAGAGTTGGTTTTGCTAAGTGGATAAGTCTCAGATACATTTTCATGCTGGTGACAAAAAATCAAGTGGAGAAGGGGAAATAAATGGATAAATAGCTGCAATCATTTTTCTTTTTCCGAGACAGGGTCTCATGATGTAGTCCAAGGTGGTCTTGAGCTCAGGCTGGCCTCCAGCTCATGGAAATCCCCCTGCTGCAGGCAGTACTGGGAGTGCTGGGAGTACAGCTGTGTGGGAGTACAGCTGTGTGGGAGTACAGCTGTGTGCCACCACTCCAAGCTAGGAATCATGCTGCTCAGTAGGTGCCAGGTCGTAGAGTTTGGTTGACATAAGGAAGGAATTAATCTTATTGGGAACATGGAAATGCATTCAGAATGGTAAACGAGATAGATTATAAACATACAAACAGAGGTCAGTGGCTATGTATCATGCTAAGAGTTTCTAGACTTTTCCTTCTGATTTACTTCTCAAAGAAACAGGGAGCACTGTCACCTGAGACTACTGGAAACTGGTGACCATAGTAGAGGATAGAGAAACAAGAAAACTGGAAATACTGGTTTAAGAAAGAGGGACATAGAATAGACTAGAAGGAAAGACGTATAGCTGCTACACATTTCAGCACCTTCTTGAGGTTAGAGATTATACACTTAATGTGATGAGCTAATTGTAATGGCAACGGGATGTGTGGGTGTCTTTACTCATTTTCAGTGGAATGATGCAGGCACAAAGCAGGAGCCGGTATAAAAATGGGCAGGAAACCTTTTAAGAAGATGGATACAAGGATGCAATGATGCTCAATCTAGACAAGTCAGAAAATGAAGATTAGGGTTGGAAAAGAGACAGCGAAAGGTGATAAGATCAAGAGACTATGCTGTGTCCCTGTGGGATCACAGAACTGTTAGAGACAGAAAATTGGAAGGCACAGGCTGAAGAGATTAAAAAGTCAGGTAAGCGAGTGAATTACCTGCAATGGAAATTATGGGCAGCTGCAGTTAATGACGACAGTTAGGCGTCATTGTGGGAAGTGACTGGCTGAAGGAGGGTGGAGGAGGAGGCTATGGGGAGAGAGGAGACCAAACAACTGGGAACAGAATAGTAGGGGAATCTGGGCTGGGGAGATAACTCCAGCATAAGCACTTGCCTAGCAAGTGGCAAGGTCCTGAGTTTGATCCCTGGTACCGCATGCTGTGCCAGCCCTGAAACCAGGTGTGGCGGTGCATCCCTGTAATCCTAGCGCTGGGGAGGATGAGACAGGAGGATCACTATGAGTCCAAGCTGCATAGCGAGACCCTGTATCAAAATAATAATAATAATAGTAATAACAATAATAATACAACTATTAGGGGAATCATCTATGTTGGCACTGAAATCAGACAGTGCTGAGTGAGGTTCAAAAGCTTGACTTCCAAGACCCTAAGCAGACCAATACAGAGGTCAGCAGATGTTCATGACAAAGAGATACAGCCTGGTGGAAATAAGGTGAGGTCTCTTTCTTTCTTTCTTTCTTTTTTTTTTAAAAAAAAAAAAAAAAAAGAATTGGAGAATGAGTTGGAAGAAATAGTTGAATAGCAAAAGGAACAAGCCGTGAATAGAATTTTCTGAAATTGCTTTACAAAATAGCTTTGGTTCAGATATGTGTAATCTGAATTTACTGTGGACAACAAATGCTTTAAAATATTGAAGTATAAGCTTACCAAGACCAGAGATTTCCCTTTCTTCTTTCCCTCTTCTCTCTGCTGTCACCCCTCCTCTTTTTGGTAATATGGGTTCACTGTGACAATTCCTACTACAATGCTTGACATGTGACAGGTATTTAACAAATGATTGCTGAATGGATAAATAAAAAGTGAAGAGGCGATCTTGTCCATGTGGTCTTCGGGGATTCACACCTGTATCAGTGGTGGGTGTATAGTTACCATTGAAAACCCCTGGCAAGCCTGTATTTAATCAAGTGATAAAATACATAGTGAACGCAATGAGAGGCACTGGGAAGCACCAGCAAGACCATAGTTTGAGTATTTCCTCTACCGAAAATCCATTCTAAAAATGAACCAGAAAAAACTAGATCCTGATTGTGGTCAGTAACTGCTCACACGAAGGCAGCAACATATGCCCTGACAAGGCATCTGTTTCTCATGAAGTACAAAATTGGAAGTGATGGATCCTTGCGTACATATGATGATGGGTAAGAAATTCATTGCAAGAACCAAAACGTGAGCAGGATTTGCTAAAAGAATGAGATCAATGAGATGATTACTCTTATTGTACTATTTCATCTTTTTATTGAAAGACAGAAAGCAGAGGATGTTTAGTGATTATGCTGAAAATGCACACAGCCTGTACCCTGTCTTATGTACCTCATTCTTGTAAATTGGTACAAACTTTCCCAAACTGAGTATATATAGGAAGCCTTAAATACATCTGTGTGGCTGAGAACACAGTTTCTTCCCTATCAGAGTGCCCGTATTGTTTACACAAATAGATTGACCTACTTCATCAGCCTAGTTATACAAAAGGGTCCTATTTAGTTTAAACATTTCAAATAATTCACACAAATTACTCAGCATTCTGCAAACTCAAAGCAATAGAGCATTTGCTGAATGGTTTTTGAAGCCTCACCATGTAAACTGTTGAAACATTTAATAGACTTAATTTGAGGAAAGGAATGGTCTTCCAAACTCTAGGCAACTGGGAAAATGTCCAGTGCTCCAGTCTGCTGTGCCCTTGTAGGCTTTGTCCCTTCTACACAAGTCTGACCGTTGGCAGCGATGCTGCCTCCACCATTACTCTGTTGACCTGTGTGGGGTCCCTTTAGAGAATGTCATGTACTCAGACAGGAGTGATTCACAGTTTACCATCATAGGTGGGGCTGGGTTGACTGTACTGTAATATGTGTCTGTTGGATAATGTATCACAAGTAACAGCTACCACTAACATTCCAGGCCCACTGCCCTG
>NW_004524711.1:1445795-1451418 GCF_000260255.1 Octodon degus | reverse complement strand
TTCTTTCTTTCTTTTGGTCCTTATTTCTTTCTTGAGGTTTTGTAATAAATCTTCTTTTCAAATAAAGCATTTACTCAAGGCATTGAATATTACATAATAAACATTTTCTCATAATTTTGAAAGCTTTGGGTCGGCCAGACAGCTCTGTGGACTAAAGCGCTTGCTTAGGCAGAGCACAGGGATGGGGGTTCAATCCCCTGCACCACAAGCCATTCCGGCCCCGCCCCAGCCCTGCCCCATCCCCACCCTGCCCGGCACTGAGATGGTGATTGAGACTGAGTGTGGTAGTGCATGCCTGTAATCCCAGCACTTGGGAGGCTGAAAATAGGAGGATCAGTACAAGTCTGATCTACGTAGTGAGACCCTGTAGACCCTGCACTAAATACATAATAATAATAATATTAATAATTTTTTTGAAAACTTTTTCAAAGCAGAATGTTTAAAGTCACTAAACATTGTTATGGCATGTGTCATAATTTATTCATGTAATCTCTGATTGTCACTGTCACTTCTTCTTTTTGAAGTTCTCCTATCCCAGAATTTTTATTTGTTTTCAGGCAAGGTTTTTGTCCTATGTAGTTGAGGCTGGGCTTGAACTGCTGGCAATCCTCTTGCGTCAACCTCCTCAGTGCTGGGATTACAAGACTGTGCCACCATGCCCAGCCCCCAGGATTTTAAATAAAAGATGGCAGTCTTAAATAGTTGGCTCCTGACAAAAACCATTAATGGTCATCAGCGTTGGTCAGGTAAATTGAAGCCTGTCTACTTTGTGTCTCAATATTAGTTTCATCATAGATCTACTTTAAAACTGGGTTCAGATTCAGACCTCGGGACAAGGAAGTCACGTAAAGAGGCACCGATCGTCTGTCACAGCCTCCCTCTCGGGGGAGGGGTTGTGGTTCCCCAGAGTTTGCAAACAGCCCAGCCAGTAATAGAATTCAGTCAAAACGTCTGTATTGCTTCAAGTTGTGCCATTCTGCTAATGGCTGCTAGAGGGCAGCAGAAGCCAGGGACAGGTCAGGGAAGGAGGCTGAGCATGCTCTATCCAGGCCTGGGGAGCCATCTGTTCAGGGCGGATAGGAGAGTTTAGGTTCAAGCAGTCTGCAATAAAAGTTCTATTCAGTAAGTGGAGAGGGCAGGAAAATAAGCCAGTAACCAGACTGCTATAAAAGTTTAAATACGCAACATCCAGTTAGCTCTGCCCTACTGGAGCAGGAGAGGAGTGATGACAACACAGTATCAGCAAGTGCAAGTCAAAAGCCGTGGCTACGCGTTGGTGGCGTAGTGGTGAGCACGGCTGCCTTCCAAAAGCCATGGCTACTAGGCGTCTCCTTGACGAGGGGGCAGAGTCAACGGTCTTGCAAAGTTTAATTTCCACATATTTAGAAATACAATATCTGTACAAGCGCTGCGCGGTAGGAGAGGTGCGAGAATATGATTCCAACACCCCGTGAGCAGACCTCCTGGTGAAAGGGCTGCCCGTAAGGGCGACAAGCAAAGGAGAAATGACAAGGGCACTGGAATGTGGGCAGTTTGGAAGCGAAAGGAAGAAGCACCATTTCCGCAAAGCAACTTCCAACTTCCAGCAGCAGAGAGAGCCCTGGTCAGGACGGCCGGGAGCTGAGGGCGCCGTCCCTGTGTCAACTGCGAGAGTCCGGATGTGGCTAGGGAGTGTCTCAAAGCCGCCCTTTGTGTGTGTGCACGTGTGAAGAATTCAGCCAGGATGCTTGGCATTTCGCACTGTGTATTTATCTAGAAGGGAGAAAAGGGAATGAGATTTTCTAGGTTTCTTAGATCCTGTTTTAAATAGACTGGCATATGTCTTTGTAAAATCTCTAAAGGATTTTATAAAAGAAGGAACGAAGCTCATTGCAGCTTAAACACTTTAGTTGTTGACACGTTGGATCATGGAGTTAAGACTTTAAAGGATCTTAGGGATATTTTAGATTTCTATGATCCCATCTTATATTTCTGAATTCTGAAATACTGTATGGCAGGCACATTATCAAAATATTCATCATTTCCTTTCTCTACAAACAAGTACACGATTTTTTTTTGTTGTTGTTGTTTTCAAGGTTCTTTTAAATAACATGTGCAACTTTATTCAAAACAGGAGTTATTGCTCTGTGGATTTTGTACTTTTTTGGAAAGGTTTAGAGAGTGAATAAATATGAGGAGACTGCACAGTTATTAGACTACACTTTTTTGATAACCTATTTTCTTGTGAATACAAATAAGGGAATATAAAATGCAGACATTTTAAAATATCAGACAATTTTAAAACTGCTTGGAAATGGAGCCGATCATTTCCACCTAATTTAATACAAAAATAACAATACAAAATTTTTAAATATATGGTTAAAGGTGGGGCACAATGAAACTGATGTTTAAAGCTGGAAAATATCGTAGCTATTGTCTGGTCCAAGTAGCTAGCCCTTGACCTTTTTGCTGCTAAGTACACTTGTAATTTTTTTTTTTTCTCTTGTGAAGAAACATTTTGAAAAATTTTATCTATTTTTCCCCATCAAAAACACTCCATGATAATTAATTTTTCATTTTGAATTAATCAGATGTTTATTCAACTACTAATCTCTACAATATGGGCTCAGCAAGAACACCGGTTTGCGTTCACGAATTTCAGCCCAGTAGGAAAAGTTCCTGTTATTCAATGCAGATACATCATGAACAAATACATTAAATGTATTTTGGCATATAAAAAATTGGAAATAGCACGAGGTCTCCGGTAGACCGACCTATGATTATTTGACATTATGATGGTGTTAAATTAATAAATGTGCATCAGCTGGTGCTTATATTTTACATTTTTAATTTTGCTCTTTCTCACTCTGTTGATAGATAATACAATAAGTTGTCACTGCGCTGCTGGCCAGTGGCAGGCAGCCGCAGCTGCTGCCAGCCAGGGCTGTGATCACAAGGGGAGCTACCGAAGGCCCAGTGCTGCTAAGCTATGACGTTGGCAGGTTAGGGGCAGTAAGTGAATTTTGCACCTACCCAGTGGGCTTTTCAGGAGCTAAGCCCGCAGTAACTAAAGGAGGATCTATATTTATTTTCCTTTGCGCTCTCATTATTTAGATGAACAGCTCAATGTATTTTTTAAAGTTATACTGATACAAGTCCAGTGCTTTAGCAACAATATTGGCTGCTCCCTTTTTTTTTCTGGAATTAATCATTATAGCTTATGGTAATGAATCAAATTAAGATCAGACTTTTTACAAGATGTAAATCTGGAAATCACAATTGGTCGGATTTTGTTTGTATTTTTCTTAGATAACATTTAAATGGATCAAATGCCAGTTTAGAAGGTATTTCAGGTATCGCACTCAGAGAACTAAATGTTAGCTATATTCTGAAAAATAAATTACAAGTTAATTTTCCTTACTATTGTTTTCTTTTCGGAATCCTGCAAGAATAAGAGTTGAGAGGCCATTTTTTTTTTTTTTTCAAGCAGCATGTCAGTAAGATTTCTATTTCTTACTTGAAATTTCTTGAGCACCAGCTTCCATGTAAAAGAGAAAAACACTGTGTGTTTGCTGACTACACAAGGAGTTCCCACTGTTCCTCCTACATACATGTTCTCCATGTGCAGGATTTTAGAGGAAAGAGGAAAGTTGTTTTGCATAGCCTTGAGCTACCATGGCACACTCTACTCTTCTTACTCAGGGAGTAGGCTCTGGCTTTCCTTTTTGCCTGCATCCACATAGCCAAAATTATGTCTTGCCATTTCTGCCACGGTGCCTGAAAAATCTGTATTAAAACATTTAAAAAAAGTTCAGATATAGCACGTCGGTGGATAAATGCAACGTTCCATTATCAGCATATATTGATTTATAGGCTGTCTTCTAACTAGGTTCATTATCAGAGAGAAAGAATGAGAAATAAGAAAGATCAATTCTGACATTGCCAGTCCTGCTGATAACTCACTACTGTTCTGGACTATTGGACTATATTGGGTTATTCTGCTGAATTCAAACACCTATAATATTTGGCAATGGAACACCCATGTCTGACAAAACAAAACAAAAAAGGGGGATACAAATGAAGGAACACTTTATGGTGAAAAAATACATCTGTACATACAAAATAGGATAGATATATGCTACTTCCTCTTAGCTCAAAGAAAAGAGGAATTTGTACTAATATTGTTTAGACAAGATATCATGTCTGCATCTTGTACTCTGAATAACTACTATGAAGACAACAATATGCAATTTATTGATTGTTGTAACTATCCTACTGACCTGTTTTGACACTGTCTCATTGCTATTTCTTTCTCATTAAAATTAATACAAAAATTAATAATAAAGAAAACTTGGAGGAGTGGGGCTGGGGAGGCAGCTGTGCACTCCGAGCACCTGCCTGGCAGGAGCAAGGACAGGGGTTAGATTCCCAGCAAAGTGTGCTGTGCCAGCCCTAGAACCTCCAGCTCACCAAGCCAGCCACTGAAACTGGGCACAGTGGTACATGCTTGTAATTCCAGTGCTGGGGAGGGTGAGACGGGAGGATCACCGTGAGTCCAAGCTGCACAGTGAGACCCTGGACCAAATAAATAAATAAATAAATAAATAATATATATATTTTTTAATTTGTTGGAGTGGGGAGATGAGGAATAAAGGCAATTGGAATGACCAAGTGATAACTATGGTAACCAGATTACTGTGAAGGCAGTAGGAGTTTTTAGCTGGAATGTAGGAATAAGGCGGGGCTGGTGGAGGAATGATAGAATGACACAGGAAGTTTTGCTTTATTCATAATTTTGCTTAGGTTAATTCTATACTAGTATTTGCATTCAGAGGAAAATTGAGCCCAAATTTACAGTTGGACATTCCTTGAAAATACCTTGTTTCTGTATCTGCTCCTAGCATTGAGCCCAACGGTGGTTCCCGCCCTGTTAGAGTTTACTTTTAATATTGCAATCACCACTAGAGTAAAATTAAAATTTAATTGTATGTTTTAAAAAATAAGAACGATTTAAAATATACTTTACCCTTAATAAAAAGATTCCTTTTATTTGTATTTTTATGTTTGAACCAAAGAATATTTGGAAAAGGGCTTTTTCAAAAATGGAAATCATTTTGATTGGAAAAATTTAGGTCTCTTTAGGAAATGAAATATCACAGAGTTTTAAACTAGATGTGGGGCAGGGGAGATGGCTCAGTGGAATAAGCACTCCCTGGCAAGCGCAAGGGCCTGAGTTCAATCCCTGGTTCCACCAAACAAAACCAACCAACCAAACAAACAAAAAAACCCAAAAAACTAGATGTATTGGCTCATCCCTATATCTCAGCATTCTGGGAGGCTGAGGGAGGGGAATCATGAATTCAAGCCCAGCCTGGGCCATTTTTTAAGATCTATTTTGTTTTATTTTATTTTTTTTGGCGGAACCAGGGATTGAACTCAGGCCCTTGTGCTTGCCAGGGAAGCACTTATTCCACTGAGCCATCTCCCTGGCCCCTGGGCCATTTTTTAAAATTAATTTTATTGAGAAAGAAATAGCAATGAGACAGTTTCAAAACAGGTTAGTAGGACAGCTGCAATAGTTAAAACATTGCATATTGTTTTCTTCATAGTAGTTATTCATAGTACAAGATGCAGACATAATATC
>NW_004524711.1:1425393-1445240 GCF_000260255.1 Octodon degus | reverse complement strand
CTATATATCTATCCTAACCACTTTGAATACAGAGATACAAAATGGACATTCATCTGAATCCCCTTTTTTTGTTGTTCCATCATTTAAATATTATAGGTGTGCAAACTCAGCAAAATATTCTAAAAGAGTCCAGTAGTCCATAGAAAGGCCTTGTTTCAATCCAACCAACTAAACAAGGAATGAACCAACCAACCAAAGAAACAAAAAAAAGTCAACTGAGCATGTAAGAACGTACAGAGGTCCTAGATGCAATCCTTAGTAACACACACACACACACAGGATACAATCCTTAGTAACACACACACACACACACAGAGGATGCAATCCTTAGTAACACACACACACACACAGAGGATGCAATCCTTAGTAACACACACACACAGAGGATGCAATCCTTAGTAACACACACACACACAGAGGATGCAATCCTTAGTAACACACACACACACACAGAGGATGCAATCCTTAGTAACACACACACACACAGAGGATGCAATCCTTAGTAACACACACACACACACACAGAGGATGCAATCCTTAGTAACACACACACAGGATGCAATCCTTAGTAACACACACACACACACACAGGGTGCAATCCTTAGTAACACACACACACACACACATGATGCAATCCTTAGTAACACACACACACACACACGATGCAATCCTTAGTAACACACACACACACAGAGGATGCAATCCTTAGTAACACACACACACACAGAGGATGCAATCCTTAGTAACACACACACACACAGGACACACAATCACAACAAAAACCCCAACAAAACAAAAGCAAAGACAAAACATTACAAGCTTTGTAGATTTCTGTGGCTCACCTCACATAGCTGGAGCAATGGTTGACACGCTGTGTCCACCTGAGAAGTCCAGAATCCTAACGGAGTAATGCAACAGTTCTAGTCCTGGTATGCAGGCTGTGCCCTTGCCGCTCTAGGATGTTGTTCACTGTGCAGTTGAAAAAGTTTCAAGTTTAATTGAGGGGCTCAGCAAGGGCCAGGCCCTCCCTCTGTAAGTGCCCTGAGCCTGCGCAACAGGGACTCATGAAGACGCCCCCAGTGCGGCGCCCAGCTGAGGGTAAGTAGCCTGTATACAATGTCGGGACGCAAAGACGCTTGCCTCTCCCTCCCTGTTTTGGCTCTTACTGCTTTTGTTGTCCTCTGCTGCCTTCCTTGCCTAGCAGCCAGCTCAGTAGGCACTGAAAAGTCCACAAACTGTGAGCTAAATAAACCTTTCTTTCCTTAATTTGGGGCATTAGGTATTTTCCCAGCAACGAGAAAAGTAACTAAGACAGCTTATTAGTGGCAATATCTGGCTGAAATGTTCAGATCATAAGGCAGATTTCCTGGGAAAATGAAGTTAAGCTTAAATGAAAAAGATTTTTAGGGCTGGCCAAATACCTCAGCGGACTAAAGTACCTGCAAGCAGACCCAGGGGCCGGGCCTGCTGCGCCGGCCCCGCCTTCGGGATGTGCTGAGACATCCATTGAGACTGGGTGTGGTGGTGTGCACCCGTAATCCCAGCTCTTGGGAGTCTGTAAACAGGCGGATCCCTGTAAGTCCAATCTAGTAGTGAGACCCTGAATACCCTGTGGACCCTCCCCCCCCCCAAAAAAAAAATTAGCTCTGTGTAATGTGGACTCTCTCTCTTCTTTATTCTTTCCATTTTTTGGTAAAAGTCTTGTTATAAACCAGGTAGGCCCATACATCAAGTGCAGTATTTTCAACCATCCTAAAAAGTGGTGACCACCATCACCAAGTGGTCAAATAGCAGAGGTTGCAAACAGTGTTTCAGTGTCACAAAGACCAGCTCATGGTACCTATCTAAATTTAAACTCCGTACTTGCTATTTAACGACTGAGTGGACTTTGTTTCTTTGTATGTAGTGAGATTAGGGCTGAGGGTACTGGGGTTTGGGGAGATGGGCTTAAAAGATATAAAGTTCCAGTTCTGAGAATAAGTTCAAGGTATCTATTACACAACATGGTTACTATAGCTAATAGTAATGCTTTGTGAATAAAAAAAGAAAATTGCTCAAGGCAGATTTTAAGTGTTCCTATCATGAACAGTATGAGTTAAAGAGTATGTTAATTAGCTTAATCTAGCTGTTGTTTTGGTGTGTGTCTAGATGTCCTCCCTGAACACCTCATGAGTCCTAGAATTTTTTCTACATTGGCTGAACCTAGAGTGTGTGATTGAGTCGCAGCACAAAGCTGGGATTAAGGGTGGGTGATTACTAGATCAGTCCCCTGATTGAATTGGCACTACCCTGGGTAGACTGGGTACAGTACAAGGGCGAGAAAGGCTTGTCTTTGGCTCTCCTGCTGCTCTACTCTACCATGAACGGCTGGTCTCTGCCCTGTGCCACCTGCCTCGGAGACAGCCAAGCATGGACTTAAACCTCTGAAAACTGTGAGCTAAATAAACTATTCCTCCTTTAACTTCGGGCATTGGGTATTTTGTCTTAGTAACAGAGAAAAGTGACTAAGACAGCTGTGTATATCATGTGTGCACTATGTATGTATCTATACCAAGCATTCTGCTGCACATGAAAAAAATATTTACTAGTTTCTTCATTTGAATAAAAATAAATAGAAAATAGTAATTATCTAGTAGGGTTATTCTGAGTGATAAGGGAAAACAGCCCCTAATATCCAGGAACTGGCTTTACTAGCTTGGTGTTTTTGAAGCTGTCCTGTCATTGATCGCTAGGATGTGGCATTGTCCTGCCAAATATAAACAAATTCATAAAGCACCAAGATCAGACAAAACCACTTTGCATTTGATAAACCAAGACATTGACAAGAGGACTTTAGGATCAGGTTTGAACAAGGACACAAATAAGAACATTGCCCAAACCACAAAAATAACCAAGTACTGTCTCATCCTTTTTAAACTGGATGATTAAAACATCTTTACCACTTGCAATCTAGTCTGACTCTTCCTGCCTTCTAGATAAGAATCATTAGACTATCAGTTATGGACTTATCTTTATTTACTATTGTTTTGAATTTAAAGCAGTGTTTCATTTCCAAGAACTCTTTGTGACCGTTTCAATTCATCTGAATCTCAGTGATTCCTAGTACCCGCTTATGAGATGCCATCTGCTTCTCCATGGTGAAGCAGGTCAGTTAATCCAAAGGCTTCACTACACTGTATTTCCAGTGGTCCTTAGCTAGAGATCATGGGCAGGAAGAGTGAACAGTTAATCTGTGCAAGGCAGTGCAAAGAAAAGGGGCCTAGATTTTAGACAGTGTTCAATGAATTGTATCTATGTAGTGCTTTAGATTTTTGTAGGCAGAGACAGGGAAATTCAGAGGGCTGTATTGTAGTCAGGGTTTACAAGGAAAAGGAATTGATATAGGACATATAATTTATAGGATTATTTTATAATATTTATCCAAAAGAATCAAATGCAAAAAGAGTGCAGCCAATCTGTCCACACACTAGAGATCTAAAAAATGGATCTGAAGTCCTGCCTCCCATGGCAATGTCCTACATGAATCCAGCTGAAGATCCGGAGCCCACGACAATGTCCTCCACAAGTCTGTCTGGAGACCTAGAGTCCATGACAATGTCGCATGCAAATTTGCATAAAGGACTTGCACTGAGAAGGCCCAAAGCTCAGCAGGGGAAGCTAGAAAGTCTGCACCAGCCAGATGAGGACCTGTGCCTGCGGGCTGGGGGATCTGCGCTGGAGCCACGAAGCAATGCTCAAGGTAAGGACCAGAGCTTGCCTGAAGAGAAATGCAACATTCTCAGCACAGCAAAAACCTGCGCTCCTCTGGGGATGAGAACAGCTGAGTTTGTATCAGAATAGCCAGGGAGACAAGCTTCTTGTCTTGGGAATTAACAGTATCACCTATTCCCCTCTAGGGCTCTTCTTTATGCTGCTGGTTAACAATGCTCAGGTGAGCCATCGACACCCAGCACCATGCTGATTCAGTGCAGCTGGGGATTACGGGCTGACCACTACCTGTCAGTCTACCACAAGCCTAGAGCTGCGACAGGTATCCTCAATTCCAGTTCCTGTTTGCTCTGTTCCAGAGCCTGTGCTTTCACCCTGCCCTACTCCCAGGCTTTGATTCATCCCTGCTGCTCTCCCAGATCTTGTTAGGTGGTACTTTTATTGGCCTCTGGGATTCCTATTCTGTCTTGATCTGTGTTTAAGTAAAAATTCCTTTTCTTTAAGCAGCATTAAAAAATCAACTGCTAAACCTTTTCATTTATGTAGAAGCTTATTAGGTGAAAGACCTTCAACTTTTCCTACTTTTACTACAACTTCAGTCTTTTGATCACGGTAAAACTCTCTTTAATCCTTTGAAGTCTCATTGACTGAAAAGACTATGATAAAGAATATTAATTTAGATCTTTTGCCAGATAAGATAGTTGGAAGACAAGAATCAAGCTATTGATCCAAGCTAGCACCAGGGGAGTGAAAACGAAAAATGGAAGCCCAGGATTCTGCCTCAAGTGAAGCTGTCTGGCCAATTCCTAATGTAATAAGGGAGATTCAGGGAATCTCAAGGAAGGATGACACCGAGTCAGTGTTCTTGATCTCCAGAGCTAAAAGTGAGGAAGGAGTGGTGTCAAATTAGGATATGTTTTAAGTGACCTTTGTACCTGCTCACCTGGCTTTATCAGCTACAGAAATGTCTGCGTGTGCTAGAGAAAGAGGAGTGAATTCTTCATGTATTTGCTCCAGACAAGAACTTCTGAGCTTTCTGCAAACTATATGCTGGATATGTTGTTATTCTACAGGATGGTGATCTGTATTCAGAGGGAGAGTTTGAGGATCAAGTTTTAGAACTGTTGCAGTTGTACCTACTTTACATAGATTTACAAAAGTATAGTAATAGTGTATTACAAGCTTGGAAAGATGCAGTTAAATATCTTGTGAAGCATTTCTCAAAGTATTTCAAAGTCTTTGCATAGAACTTTTTATTATTGTTGTTGCTATTATGATTACTTATTATTTTTTAAAGAATACAAAGTATTAAAACAGAAAAATTACAAATGCTACAGAATTTCACTAAACAAAGTAATTTGAATGTCACAGTATTTACTGTATTGCACAGTGTGATCTTCAAATTAGTTATTCATATTACCAGATACATGCATGCAAAATTGGAAGAAGAAAGAAAAAAAAAAAAGAAAAAAGTATGAGAAAATAAGAAAGCAAAAGGAGAAAAAAATTGAAAAAACAATACAAAACAAATTAAGGAATTGCTCCTTTCTGTAGATTGGTACAGTTGTCCAGATCACCCTACACAGACCCAGCTCTTCCTCACTCCCTCTCTTGTCCTCCTCAACTCTGTGATTCCTTCCAGTTGAACAGTTTCATTCCCTTTTCCCAGTATCTGCTGTACCCTTCAGATTTTATCTCACTGCTCAGATCAGACTTGTAGTGATTTTCCTGTTTCAACCTCCCAAGCACGGGGATTGCATGGCACTCCCAGGATCAAACCCCGATCCCTGCATCTGCCTAAGTGGCACTTCAATCTGCTCAGCTATCTGGCTGGCCCCCAGCAGCATTTATAAAAGAGGTTATGTTTCTTCTAGTGAACATGTTGGGCCCCTTTCTCAAAGATGAGGTGGCTGAGTGTGTTTGTAGTTGTGTCTGCATCTTCTAAGCTGTTCTGTTGATTCTCAGATCTGTCTTTATGCCACTGCCATGCTGATTTTATCACAGTAGCTTTACAGTATAATTTCAGGTCAGAGATTGTAATGCCTCCTGCCTTTACTTTGATGCCCAGGATTACTTTTGCTATTCTGGGTCTCTTATGGTTACAGGTGAATTTTAGGAATTTTTTTTAGAGCTCTGTCAGGTATCCTAATTGTATTTTAATTAGGATTTCATAGAATCTGTATAATAATTTTGGGACTATGGCCATTTTCACAATGTTGGTTCTTCCCATCCAGGAGCAAGGAATACCTTTCCATTTTTTTGAAATCTTCTTCAATCTCTTGGATTTGTAGTGATTTCACTCTTTTTAATCCTTATTGCATGAATTTGGATTTTCTTTCTTTCTTTCTTTCTTTCTTTCTTTCTTTCTTTTTTTTTCAGAACCAAGGATTGAACTCAGGCCCTTGTGATTGCCAGGCAAGCACTTATTCTGCTGAGCTATCCTCCGGCCCCTGGATTTATTTTCTTTCCTTTTAGTGATTAGGTTGCCAAGGGTTTATCAATTTTATTTATTCTTTCAAAGAAACAACTGTCTGATTCATTTTTTTGTATTGTTTTCTTCATCTCTATTGCTTTATTTTGGGCTCTAATGTTTATAATTTCCTGCTTTCTTTTGGCTTTAGGCTTGACTATCTCTTCTTTTTCTAGGAAGTTGAGGTGCAGCATAAAATTGTTTATTTGGGCTTGTTCTGTATCCCTAATATGCAATTTTACTGCTATGAATTTTCCTTTTCAGCTTTCATTGAATCCCACTGGTTCCAGTAAGTTGTATCTGCATTTTCATTTGATTGTAAGTATTTTTTAATTTCTTGTGTGATCCACTGTTTGTTTAGGAAGTTGTTATTTAATTTCCATTTGTTTATGTGTTCTATTTTGTCAATAATTTCAAGTGTCATTGTGCTATAGTCAGATAATATGCATGAGATAATTTCGGTTCCTTTCCATTTACTTAAGTATGTTCTGTGTGCTAGGAAATAATCTATTTTGGAGAATGTTGCATGTGCAGCTGAGAATAATATGTATCCTCTTATTCCTGGGTAAAACACTTTGTAAAGACCTCCTAAGTCCATTTTATCATGTTTAGTTTAGTTTTTCTATTTCTCTGGTGATTTTTTGCCTAGTTGATCTATCTCTTTGTGACAATGACATGTAAAAGTCCCCCATTACTCTTGTATTATTGCTCATTTGATTTTTTTATGCCTGTTAAAATTTTTCTTATGTAAGTATGTGCTCCTACATTGGGTGCATATATATTTATAATTGTTTTATTTTATTTTTGCTTTAAACAATATATTTAACTGAAATGGACTTGCATTTGTTTCTGAAGTGACTTCCACTTATTTTGATACATCTTTTCCCCATGATGATTTACAGGAGTTTCAAGCCAATATAAATATTTTATAAGTATTTGAATATTTGGGTATACACCTGCACAATACCTCACCAATATCTTTCAGCAAAAAACCCCCCAAAAACTGAAGAGTAAAGACTAGACACAATTACTAGGTACAGTGAAAATCTGCTGCAAATATTTCTGAGGTAAGAAGGCACCACATACATGTTCAACTAAGAAAACCACCCTTACAACACAGGATGATTTTATTTTTATGTAAGACCTAGGAAACTTAAGCTGCCAATTAAGTACTGAATTGCAGATCAAAATCCTCAGTTTATGCCATGAATTCATAGGGAAAAGTTCCAACCACTCAGGTTCTTTTCCATTGGTCCTCACAAAGTGTGCTTCTCTGGGAGCAACAGGCTGGTGCTTCAGTTGAACCTAGGTACCTTTCTGTTTGGCTTCCTTCTTTTTCTGATCATTTTCCTTGACACATTTCAGGGAGATATCATGACTTTTTCAATGTTTAATATGCTCAATATGCACATTGATCCTCTTGGCAAGTATCTTGCCTTTAACTTGCTTGTTTACAACAATGCCAACAGCATGCTGGGTAACATTGTAGACTCTTCCCATTTTATCATGGTAACATTTGTGAGGCATTCCTTTTTGCACAGCACCCATTCCCTTGTTGTCTACAATATCACCCTTTTTGTATATTCACATATATGTGGCCAAAGGAACAACCCCATGTTTTCTTTTCTTTTTTGAAATTAATTTTATTCCCATGTTTTCTTTTCCTCTGCCTTTTGCTTTTTGTGTTATTCATTTTGGCAAATTACTGGAAGATGGTGGTTCCAGCTAAAAGACTATAATTATTATCTCTTCCTCTTACACTTTCCCCTAACAAGCATGTAATGACATTCTTTTTTTATTTTTATTTTTCCCCATAATTTTACTGGGAAAAAATAAAAATAAAAAAAATTGATACATAGCAATGAGACAGTTTCAAATCAAATATGTAGGACAGTTTCAATAATTAACACATTGCATACATTCTTCCTAGTGGTTAATTGCTGTATAAGATGTGGACATGATATCCTATTTACAAACACCATTACAACAAATTGCTCTATTCATTAAGAGAATGTAACTATATATCTATCCTAACCACTTTGAATACACAGATACAAAATGGACATTCATCTGTATCCCCTTTTTTTGTTAAGTTCCGTCATTTGAATATTATAAGTGTGTAAACTCAGCAAAATATTCTAAAAGAGTCCAGTAGCCCATAATAGTATTGGGTCTTCCGCTTGACTGGCAATGTCAACATTCTTTATCTCTGAATCATTTTGGGTTTGGAGTTGATATTGTCAGAAACCAGAATAGGTACTCCTATTTTTTTCTGGGCTCCTGTTGCATAGTTTTGTTTTCCATTCTTTTGATTTTCAGTCTATGAATTTCCTTTTGAATTAAGTGTGTTTCTTGTATGTAGAATATTGTATTTTATTTATTTTTTATGTATTTGGTATGGGGTCTCACTACACAGATAGGACTCACAGGGATCTTCCTGTTTTCAGTCCCCCAAGCACTAGGATTACAGACGTGAGGCACCACGTGCAGTGTCATTTGCCAGTTCAGCATGCCCCAGGGACAGGGCTGGCATGGCACACTGGAGATTGATCCCTGGTTCATGCATCTGCCTAAGTAAGTGCTTTTTTTAAATATTAATTTTATTGAGAAAGAAGTAGCAATGAGACAGTTTCAAAACAGGTTACTAGGACAGTTACAATAAATATATTCATATTGTTTTCATAGTAATTCATAGTACAAGATGCAGACATGATATCTTGTCTAAACACTATTAGTTCAAACTTTCTTCTCATTGATCTAAGAGAAAGTAGCTGTATATCTATGCTAAATATTTTGCATATATATATTTTTTTTCACTACAAAATGCTCTTTCATTTATATCCCCTTTTTGTTTACTTTTGTCAGAGATGAGTATTCCATTGCCATTCATATATTGTAGGTGCATGGATTACACAAAGTAATCCAATATAGTCCAGTAGTCTATAGTAGTAGTGGGTTATCCATATGACTGACAATGTTAGAAGTTGTTGACTTGAGCCTTTTACAGCTGAGCACGTTAATATGACTTTAATTTTTATATCTCAATTTTATATTTTTCTGCTGGATGGTTAAGACCAAGATAAAGCAAGACCTATATAACAAAAAATGTAAATTTTGTATCTGACAAGGTTAGTCAGACTTACCCTGAAACCCTGTACTGCAGTCTGTAGATCTTTTGTCAGTGTCAGCCATGTGGGTGAGTCATGGCCATTGCTTGACCAATTTGCTCTCTGTGAAAGCCTGAGAGAATGTTTTCTCTCCATGTGACTCTCCTTGGGCATACTCTACATCATCAAGCACTTTCCTAAAAAAACCATGGTAATAAGTGAAAACTAAGTTTTCATTTAAGTAACTAAGCTTTAATCTACACTTATTCTACTGAGCTATCTCCCTGGCCCCAATTGTTTTATTGTTGAAAGTCATCCTTTCTTGATAAACCTGTACAACTTTTGGGATCTAAAGAGAACCACATGTCATGTGCTCTCTTTGTGAATAAGTGAAAGAAGTCATGTGTTGTTCTGCCTCTGTATTCACATGGGAGCAGAACAAATATAAAAATAAAGATTTCCTATTAAGATGATTTGCTTAGAAAATTAAAAAAATAAGTCTCCTGTGCTCTTATATCTTTCAGTTCTCAAAGGAAAAGATGTTTCTCAGTTTCTTGTAGATTCCTGAGACATTTTTACACACACACACACACACACACACACACACAGAGTGTATTTGAAAATATCACATTTGTGTAACATTACAGTCATGTATACTTAAAACTTTCCTCTTAAAACATCAGTGTAGAATTTACAATATTCTATCCTCTGCTCTATTCTATCCTCTGCTCTATTCACCTCTAAAACATTTTCATGTCAGAACATAGAGTTGTAAAAAAAAAAGTGCAGAGGACTCTTCTGGTATAGATTGTTACATTTATTTAAATTTCTTCAATTTGTATAACTAGTCTCCATTTTAAAGACATTTAGATCATTTTAAATCAGTCTAAAATAAAATGGCCTCAAATATTAGTCACGTGTGTGCAGGGAGAATTTTCCCTTGGTACTATTATTTTTATAACTGTAATATTTCAGATTGTCTTTTTAAAATTTCACGGGGATTTTCATTTGCTATTTGATTTGCATAAAAATTGTGCAGATTTCCAGAATGTTGAAATTTTTAAAGTTTTTCTAAAAATTATGGGCTTAATAAAATCTGTTTTCTTTTTTCTCACTAACTTCATTGAAAATCAATGATCATGCAGCATATTAAAAATTATAGACAAATACTGAAATGTGAAAGATATAAGATATAGACAGAGTGAATTTTAGAGAAATATTTCTGAAATGAATACATAGCATGAGACTAATAAGAGATTGTACATTGTAAATAAATTACACACTTAAATGAATGTAGCAATAAAAATTGTCCAAAATAAAAATGAAGAAACAATTTACAGATCAGTCATATCATAGTTTACTCTGTGCCAAATTCAAGAAGCTTATATTCATATAATTAGAATTCTCAAAGTAGAAAGGGGTAGGCAATAACTATTTAAAGATGAATAATTTCTGCGTTTAGTTGAAATTATCGCACCATATTTCCAAGAAAAATGAACCTTTTTATAAGAAATTTGAATAAAATCATACCAAGATACACAAAAATGAAATTGTCCAAAACTAATTATAAGGAAAAAATCATTAAAGCATATGCATAAAAAATTAGCTATGGAAGAACAAAATTAAATAACATCTTATTCCATGTTAGAAAAAAAAAAGAGCAAGTGTGTAAGAAACTAGACTAATTAATCCAAAGGACTGAAAGAAAAAAATAAAGATCTGTCCTCATTGAATTTTATGTTTATCAAACATACCTTTAAAAAATAAAAGCAAAATATTTTCCAGTTATGCAAACTTGAAATATTCTAATACCTTCAGACATTTCATATAGAAAATAACAAAGAGCATAATCCAGAAGGCAGGAGAAGTTGCTCTATGGTCCTGGATAAAGAATAAAGAGCTCTCAAAATGATAGTTATGCAAGACTATTTAAAATATATTAGATGAACCCATTTAAAAGGTCATTGAAGATTTCTACAAAACAGAATTAATCTTATGTCAGATTATATACATATTTTATCGTGTATGTGTGTGTGTGTGTGTGTGCGCGCGTGCGCAAAAGACAAGGAAGAAGTAATATAAAGTCAATGGAAAATGGAAATATATTTTTTAAACTTTCTTATACTAGAAGAAAATATACCATGTCTTATAAGTAGATTGTAAGTCAAAGATACAGTATAAATATTTAAACAAAAATTAAGATTAAACAATATTCAGAAAATTAATTAAATATTAATTAAAAATTAAATATTTCAAAACAATTCAACTAAGAAAAAGTTTTCATGATAATAAAGAATTACTAAGAGTAAAACATAACATAAATACTGGAATGGAAAATAAATGACCAGCCCTCCTAACAGTTTGGGGATAGGCTATCACACAAAGTTCTAGTATGTCATGGACATGGACAGTGTCCATGACACTTACTGGTGGCCAGGTGTCACTTGTGGGACTGAGCTACTGCTATTTCCTTGATATCCACCCTGTAGACCTGGATAGAATCATGCCCCATAGGGTGCAGGAGAAGTCCATTTGTAGAGTGTGCTGATGGGAACACTTTGCTTCTGTATACAAAACAATAATTGAAATACTGATTTTGTGTACCTCGTTTTCTCCTGTGTTTAATTGTTTGCCCTATTTGGTGGGTTTTTTCCATTCTCATTCATGGAGTTGTGGGCATTTTGATCCCTCTCTAGAATATCTTTTAGTAGTCTGTATAGGCTTGGCTTTGTCAACATAAAGTTCTTTAGTTGTTCTTTGTCATGAAAGTATTTCACTTATCCATTAAACTTGAAAGAGATTTTTGCAGGGTATATCCATCTGGGTTGGAATTTCTTATTTTGCAAGACTCGTAGTACTTTGCTCCATGTTCTTCTTGACTTGATGGTTTGTGATGAGAAATCTGCCATTATTCTGATGGGTTTTCCTTCAAGTGTGATCTGTCTCTTTTCTCGAGGCTTTTAGTATATTGTTCCTGTGTTGAATTTCTGGGATCTTCATTATTATGTCTGAGTGTGGTTTTAATTGGATTAATATTATTTGGAGTTCTATATGCTTCAGTTACCTGAATGTCAGATTATTTCCCCATATTTGGGAAGTTTTCTGCTATTACTTCAGCCCATGTTCTTTTTATATCGTTTGTATTGACTTCTTTATCATTGATGCCTATTAGTCTCACATTGTTCATCTTTGCATCATCTTGCAGATGTTGAGTTATTTTTTCCTGCATCCTAGTTGTTCTTAAGAGATCTTTTCTTGCCTTTTCACTAGTTGCAATGGTGTCTTCAAGGTCTGAAAGTCTATTTTCCCTTTAATTTGAATGGTTTAGCCAGATTGTTATTGAGGTTTTAATTTCTTGTATAGCACTTTGAATCTGCTTCATGCATTCTATTTCTTTCCTATATTGCTCATTCAAGAATCCCATCATTTTCTATTCTCCTCTATTTTTTTAGATCAATGTCTTCTTTAGAAGCACTTAGTACTACTTTCATTGTAGTTATCATTTATTTTCTTACTTCAGAAAATATTTCTGATCTGATTTCCTCTATACCTTTCTGAAGTTGTTTCTTTACTTCAGATGCTGTTATTTCAGAAATTTCAGGTGTGTGATTTCTAATTTCTTCTATGTTATTGTCTCCTGCATTTGTTCTGGGTGGGCTCAGGGCCTGAGAATGCATTTTGCTCCTTCTCTTTGTCATTTTCTACAGCACTGTCTTCTGACCTTTGGTGTAGAGCTTTGGTAGTTATTACCTTAGCACCAGGTCTGGATCTGCCAAGTTCAAACTCATCCAGTGGGTGTGGCTTGGGTCTGGCTGCTGTGCTCCACTTCTTCCTGCTGCAGCCCTTGGAGGTGAACCTTCTGTGCCACTCTGGCAACATGTTCTATTCCTGGATCAGCTGGTTGGGTCTTGCCTCTAGCCTTTCTGCAGGAATTTCTGCCCCTGGGTTCCACACCTGGCCTGTCTGAAGGAGGAAGTTCCTCTCACACACAAGTCCTGGGCTCTGGGTCGAATGAGTATCTGGCAGGCCCTGGCTGGTCTCATTCGTGACATGCCAGGGCTCTGGGTAGAATCTAAAATCTATTTTCTTTATTAAAATTCTTTTTAATTTTTATTCTTACTTATGATGTGAGTTTTCATATTTATTACTCTTGAATTACACCTTATATTTCCAAACTAAGATTAGACCATAAACACTTTTAAGCTGTTCATTTCTGCATTTTAGACCCAAGATCTTTCTGCATGGATTATTTTGTCTGACATAAAACTCTACTGCATATTTGCTTGACTTCTTTCTATACAAACAAGTCACGAATAATATAAATGAGTATAGATTAAATCAGATACAATGAGGGTCGAAGAGTAATGGCTGATGTAAACAAGAGGCGTGATTAGCATTGTTCTTCCTGTATGATGAATTACACTATATCATGCACCAAAACAATGAATTGTCCTTCAGGATATCAGAGACTATTTTAGCGAACAACGTGATGGGAAAAAATAGTCCTTTATCATTTAACAAAAAGTAAGGCTTACAATAACAATAGTGAGAATACTTTTCAAGTCTCAGAGAATATCGCCGCGACAGAACTGATGAGAATGCCCAGCCCTTATCTCATCCTCGGTGACGAGTGCAGGTATTTTATTGTTCTTTTACTCTGCAGCACTGTGAGGATGCTTAAGCTGTTGTGATCTCTGAGTACTTAGTTTAATGTGGACCAGGAACTCTTCTACCCTTGGGGGTATTGGTAGGATTCTAATGATTCTGTTTGATCTGCCATGTTAAACACAAATGAAATAAATCAAGCGAAATACACATAGTGAGTATATCAAAGACTTACTACTACTTCTGGGTATAATGCAGTTGCTAAGCAACCTGTGTCAGAATTCATGGTCATCTGTTAGGAAAGACACAAAGTCAATGCTCACTCAAGACACATAAGATTGTAAATTAAAGAAAAGCTATTTTGTTGGAGTCAAGAAAAATCTGCTCAGGTGATGATATAATGAATAAAGGCTATGTAGCATCTGTTTGCAGATCTCTTGAAGGGAGCAATGAAATTGGTTAAAACAAAAAAAAAAAAAAAAAGGACATGCAATTCAAAGAGACTCTGAGGACAGAGGAAATAAATTAAATTTTGCATGGGTGGTTCCTATATACTTTCAGAACACCAGGACAATCAATAGGCCATTCTACAAACCTCATAGCTGAAGCACTAGTACTACTACTTACAATCTTCTTTCACATTTTTCTTCAATACTACATTTTAAGACACAAAGTCTGTAAATTAGAAGAAAAGATTTCTAAAGAGAAAGTTGGGTAGGTTTCAGGTTGAGTGTAAGGAAACTACCTATGGCACAGTATATGGAGGAATAGTTTTTGCTCTGCAGAGCCTATACTATATATTCAAAATTTAAAGGTGACTGATGGCTTTGCTTCTTTATATTTTTCTGGATAAAGATGTTTCTCCTGAATTTTGGACATTGCTTGGCTGAGGAAAAATGTTACTGTGCTTTACTAAATATATTTGTATTCTCTCTCTCTCTCTCTCTCTCTCTCTCTCTCTCTCTCTCTCTTTCTGTATTTTTAGGGAAAAGTCTACAGGGTGTTCAGGGTCTCACTACTAGATCAGACTCATAGTGATCCTCCTGTTTACAGCCTCCCAAGAGCTGGGATTACAGGTGCACGCCACCATGCCCAGTCTCAATTGCTGTCTCAGTGCACCCCAGGAGACAGCTCTGGCATGGCAGGTTGGGGATCGAATGCCCTGGGCCCTGAGCCTGCTTGCAGGCCCTTTAATCCATGGAGCTTTTTGGCTTGCACTGAAATTTTAGAAATACAAAATACTACCTTTGTGTTTGAGGCATATGAGGTATCCTGCATTCCTAGGATTATTGGGAGAAACAGAGCAACAGACTACGTAAGTGAATTACCATAGGAATTGGCCATCACGATTAAGGGTGCTAAGAAGTGGTGATCCGGAGCTGTGATTGAGCAGGAGTGGAAAGGTGGAGAAGAGGAG
Organism: Octodon degus; assembly: GCF_000260255.1. Lineage (NCBI taxonomy): Eukaryota > Metazoa > Chordata > Mammalia > Rodentia > Octodontidae > Octodon > Octodon degus. The sequence continues at coordinate 1,429,933 of NW_004524711.1, read as the reverse complement.
GGCGGTGCGGTGTCCAAACGTGTGAGGATGAGGATTATAGAATTTTCAAATGTAGCAAATTTGCTTGTGCTGTTTCCATTCTGTTGAGGCTCTCAGCAGACTGGATGTTGTCTACCTGCACAGGGGGCGGTTTTCTTTGTTCAGTCACCCAGGTCAAGCTAATCTCTTCCACAGAAACAAACAGAAGCAATAATGTTTCATCAACAATCTGGGCATCTTGTAGCCCAGTCACATTGACCTTAAATTAGCTATAACACAATACAATACTTTTCTTTTTGCTTCTGTAATTAGTACACAGTGCTTAAGGTTTATCAGTAAGTGAATGTTTCTGCCCACTACGTAATTATAGTGTCTTTAGTGTAAAGGTAATAAACAAGAACAGCAACAACAGCAAAAACTCCCCTATGTATAGATTTGCCTTGTTTTGTAGGCTTATGGATTCCTTTCTTCTTCTTTTTTTAATGTATTTTGTACAGGGTCTCACTCTGCAGTTCAAACTCATAGTGATTCTCCTGTTTCAGCCTCCCCAGTGCTGTGATTACAGGTGTGCACCACCATGCCTGGTCCAGACTAAGATTTCTCTGGAATTCAGACCTAGCCTTTTGCTTTTGGAGAAAAATCTCTGGGCTTAATTTTGGAGTCTGTTAAAAATCTATTAATGTTTTTCACAATGTAAGTTCAGTAACATGTACAAAGTCAGTTGGGCAGAGCACTTTTTCTTTCAGAGCACTATTTTGATGAAATGAAAGCTTTGGAATTTTTCTGTCGGAAGTTTTACCTTATCTTTTGGGGATTGACTGTGTGTAGGTGTTGTCTGTGGAGAAATGCAACACAATTGTTAATTTGTTCAGTAACTAATGCTTACTATGTAGTAGCTGTTATGCTGGGTGCTGGCAGTGTCATGTTGAACACGTGAAGGGCGAACTCCTCCCTCCTGGAGCAGTGAGAGAAACAGGTTGATGGGGCAGTGTCTTTCACAGGAAAGGACCAGAGTGTGGAGATAGAAAATCTTGCTACTAGGTTGAGAGGGTGACTGCAAAATACTTAAGGGAGGTGTCCACTAGAGCTCTAAGCGGGTGTCATTTGGACTGAAATCTTTCAGATGAAAGCGGGCACCTTGGACCTCAGCATTCAATGAGGGTACTACCACAGCTGATGCATCTGGCAGTGACCTTTATTTGTCTCCGGGACTTCTGAGATTCAATAATATCATGTGAGCTCCCCGCCTCTTTTCCTTAAGAAGGCATTTGGTTTTATCTTTGTTTTCTGAGACAGGTGTTTCATTTTACTGATGGATGTTATGTCATCCTCCAACAAGCCGTGCTTCTTTAATTTTATGAGGATTATTTTCTTGTACATATTTTCACTTCAACTTGTGTCTTTTTATATAAATGATGACTTCTTAAAAAATAAACTTAAGTTATCTGGTGGTGCAACCAGAGAGGAGATGTAATGTACAAATTAGAATAGGCTTGTTCCAATTTGCCTATTTGTCTTTCTATATTTTGATACCAATTTCTCAAAAACACTTAAGCATTGCCTAAAAAGGAACTTTCAAGGTAGTCATAATTATAATCTTTGTGTTTATAATTATTCAATTTCCATCATACTTTAACTGTTTAAAATTATTCTGTTATATACATTCAGAGAAAAACTCCGACTTAACAGCAATAATAAAAGCGTCCTTGGTTTGGTGGGAATGATGTTTTCAATTTGGTTACCTTTCAAAACACTTCTGAGTTGTAACAGTGGGGCCATATTAATCTACACAGTTTAAACATTTATAGATTAGAAATTGTGTGTGTGTATATATACATCACTAAAGCCTAAAGTTTGTAATTTTTATTTTAATATAAATCAATCTACATCTTTTTGGATGATTGTGCATTTTCAATATTTGTGATTAGCAACTAAAAACTGATAGAAAGACATTCTGAAAAAAAGAGGCAAATGAAGTAAAATGCAGGACAGACTGCCAGATTAAACTAACACGCACAACTGTTTTATCTGCACTATGTTAATTGCATCATAGGTCAACTGCTTCTCAAATTTACCTACGAGGGACATCAGTGTAAATCATTTGTTTACATAAAGAATTGATTGGAATTTATTTTTCCTAAAGATTTTTTATTGTTCAGCTTTAATTAAAAACAAGGAAAAACTAAAATGTTAGCACAAGGTTCTCCTTGTAAATACTAGCAATAGCTCTAAAACATAAAGTAGGAAATTTTATTTAGCTAAAGATTGAGGAGATACTTTTTCAGGCTTTCTACTATTTTTGCAAATAATTTTTCAGACTATATGTTTTTTTTAATAATATGTATATGTTGTCTTCTAGAAATCCTTCTTAGACTTTCTTTCCATATATACCTCATAAATATGTGGACATGGAGACACAGGAGCACACATAAAGTATTTCAGTAAACTTACAGAATGATGTTTTGATGAATTTTTTAAATATGAGAATTCTTTGTTGGCATTTTGACTCTGGTTATTAAATCTTGGACTTACAGCAGTAATTTAATTATATTTGATTAAAGGACTGTGTTTGCCTTTGACTGAATAATAGGATTACAAAATACCAATGTCTTCAACTTGATCTTGTAAGTGACCCAAATCAATCACTCTATCTATATTTCATTGCAGTCATCTCATTATTGGCCTTGTAGAGTTTCTCTTAGTTTCCGAGGACAGGCGTAACTGTACTCAAGTGACTCACTCTATCTTAGCTTAATGAATTCATTAAAACATACCACCTCACTTAGAAGAAGAGGGAAGTGGTCTTTCTGTTGTATGCAGGCCATTTTCCCCTGACTGTAGCACCTAGGTTGTATTTGAATGCGACATAGGAAGTTAACGCGTGGGAGAAGATCTGGTATAGAGTACTATACCTGGTGTACACCTGTGATCCCAGCACTTGGGAGTCTCAGGTAGGAGGATGCTAGAGATTTTAGGCCAGCCTGGGCTACATGGTGAGACTGGCCAAAAACCCAAACAAAAAACATATAAAAACCTGAACTTAATACCAAAACCACCATCATTCTGTGCATGACTTATCTTCAAGGTTTACATATATTTTAAAAAAATGTCCATATATTTAGATTCTGTATTAATTTTTGATTGATTATAGAATGATTCCCTATGGCTCAAAATTTTAAAAAGACTTAAGCTTTCTTTTTCATATATAAATGTAATTTTTAAAAGAGTAGTGATTTGGTGGGTGTACTAATAGCCATCAACATTCATTTGTCCCCTTCAACAAGATTGTGTCCTACATTTGATAATTAGATAAATACACTTTTTAAGACTTTTTTTTAACAAAAATCTTTTATTTATTTATTCTGTACAGGGTCTCTCTACATAGCTCAGACTTGTACTGATCTTCATGTTTCAGTCTCCCCAACATTGGGATTACAGGTGTGTACCACCACCCCCAGTTTCAGTGGCCCGCTGGTCCAACATGGCTTGTCGTACTGGGGATCGAACCTGGGTCCTTGCACTGGCCAGGTAGGCACCTAGACTGCCAAGCTAGCTCCTCATCCCAGTGAATATACTTTTTATAAAGCTAGCATTCATGGCAGTGTATGTTATTTTCAAATGTATGTAGAAGACATGATTGTGTGTGGAACTTATTCTGATCATATTGTCAAAATATTTCTATTGAAAAATTACAGTTATCTTTCAAAAAACTTTGAGTAATCCAGAAAATTGCAAAAATAAAATAATAAATAGTGATATTAAAAGCCAGCATCTTCCTGTAATCCCAGCCTCAGGAAGCTGACTGTCTTAGTTACTTTTGCCTTGTTGCTGAGACAAAATACCCAACATCCAAAATTAAGGAAGGAAAAATTTATTTAGCTCACAGTTTGTGGAGGTTTCAGTCCATACTCAGCTGGCTCCAAAGCAGGGTGGCCTGGTACAGGGGGCAACACTTCAAGGTGGCAGCACAAGTAACAAGAGAAGAAAGTGGAGGTGGTGAAGAACAAGCCTCTTTTCCTCCCTTATAGTGTATGCAAGTTACCCACCCTAGGGAGGGAAAGGCTTTCATACCATCTCCATAACCCCCTCTTGCACAGGCTGAGGAAGTTTACAAAGGGAGACCATTTTCTACGGTGCTATTGTTTTTTTTCCATAATTTTATTGACAAATAAATAGCAATGAGACAGTTTCAAATCAAAATGGTAGGACAGTTCCAACAATTAACACATTGCATACTGCCTTCCTAGTGGTTGTTTGTTGTACAAGATGCAGAAATGATATCCTATTTACAAACACTATTAGAACAAATTCCTCTATTCCTTGAATTAAGAGAATATAGCTATATGTCTATCCTAACCATTTTGGAAACACAGATACAAAATGGACATTCATGTATATCCCTTTTTTGTTTAGTTCCCTCATTTAAATATTATAGGTGTGTGAATTCAGCAAAATATTTCAAAATAGTCCAGTAGTCCATAATAGTATTGGGTCTTCCACTTGACTGGCAACTGTCAGAAATTGTTGACCTGAGTCCCCTATAGGTCAACATAACAATATG
>NW_004524711.1:1405690-1420478 GCF_000260255.1 Octodon degus | reverse complement strand
CATTAAGAGAATATAACTATGTATCTATACTAACCACTTTGAATACACAGATACAAAATGGACATTCATCTACATCCCCCTTTTTTTTGTTAAGTTCCATTATTTGAATATTATAGGTGTGTAAATTCAGTGAAATATTCTAAAGGAGTCCAGTAGCCCATAATAGTATTGGGTATTCCGGTTGACTGGCAATGTCAGAAATGGTTGACCTGAGTCCTCTACAGCTCAACATAACAGCATGGCTTTACTTCTTATACTTCGTTTTTATACTTTTCTGCTGTATGGTTAAGACCAAAGGAAAGCAGGACCTATGCAACAAGAGTTGTAGCTTTTGGGTCTGATAAGGTCGGTGAAATCCCCTCAGGATTTATCTTGAGATCCTGTACCTCAGATTGTAGAACCTTTGTCAGCGTCAGCCATGTGGATGTGTCACAACCATTGCTTGGCCGATGTGCTCTCTGTGAAAGCCAGAGAGAATGTTTTCTCTCCATGTGACTCTCCTTAGGCACACTATACATCATCGATCACTTTCCTCTTTGGTCCCATAATCTCCTTGATCAGAAAATTTGTGACACTACCAAGTTACATGATGTTACAGTACAAGTTCTCATATGTCCTGAGTCTGATGGTTAATTTTATGTATTATTCATAGCCCATGGTTCAGTCGTAAGAAGTCTAGATGTTGTTGAACAGGTACTTTAGTTAGGATTAACATTGAAGGCAGTAGACTTGGAGTAAAGCAAATTCCCCTGTATAATTTTAGTGGGCTTCATCCAATCACTTGAAAGACTTCGAGGTCCTGAGAGCAGAAAGGGACTCTATGCTATGGATACCCTCTCTGCTGTCTGTCTGGCTTTTGTTTTTAAGGGTAGACTACCAATTCTACCAGAAGTTCCAACCTGCCATGCACATTTTAGACTTACTCATCCTCATGATTGTGTGAGCTAAATCTTCAGACTACCACCTGCTCTCTCTGTGTGTGTGTGTGTGTGTGTGTGTGTGTGTGTGTGCACGCGTGCACATGTGTGTGGGTGTGTGTATTATGCTACTCTGGATAATCCTAAATAATACACTCTTATATCATCCTGTTGTTTAGTCATCAGTCTTTTCAACTTTGCTTTCTTGAAATGATAGTTGAATTGTTTCAGAAATTATTGGGAATTTTCTTGTCTGTTATATATTTTTACTAGGCTGTGTACTTCGCTAGTCTTCACTTGTCTTTGTTTCTTTTCTGTTTCTTCCCTGGGGTCCCTCCTTTTAACTCTCCCTTCCTCTTTTGTCTTTTGTGCAGTGCATAGTTCCTAGTGTGTATGCATGTGTGAGGGACACACACATCTGAACACATCCTCGTGTGTACCATTTGTGTAGCTTTGTGTCAAGCTACCACTTGAGTGGTGGTACCCTGTTGATTCTATGAGAATTCATTGTTTTTTTCACTGAACTACTCCAGGGGAGAGTATGTCATATGCTGTATAGGAGAGGAATGTGGAGAGCAAAGCTGGGAAAATAGCACTGTTGGATTCTTTACAGTGCTAGGATATTTAGGCTCTGTTCTCACATCACAGTTTTGTTAAACATCTCACACCAGGGTTCTCTGAAGTCAACCAGAACTTGTCCTGTTCTGTTGAGGGAACAGGAAAACAGACTGGCCCTACTCTCTTGTGCATGGAGCCCTGGGGCCTTCTCAGCCTTCGAGGTGCTCAGCTACTGAGCATCACTGTTCACTTCTCAAACCTGACCCGTAGCTTCTCTGTATTTCTCTTCGCCTTCCAGTCAGATTGTGAATCAGTTCACTCACCCCTCCAGAACCCCTAGATCTGGAGGTGTTAGGGGCTGCTATTCCCTGGCTCGCTATGTGGCTTCTGAGGATGGTGAGTGGGCTGGGTGATGTTTCCCTGTAACACATCCCCCCTGTCCTTCTAATCCCTATTCCCCTAGCTTGCTACCCCCTTTTGAACTTCATGGCCGTGCATAGCTTAGTTGCTGCTGCTGCATTTCCTTTGAGTTTTGCTGGATTTTGTTTTTGTTTGTTTGTTTGATTGCACTGGAGTTTGGGAGAGGAAGCTCTATAAGCAGTTTTGTTCTCCAACTTAGCTCAGAAGTCCTCTGAACATTTTGTGAGCCAGAAAATATATTTTACTCATTGTTCAGAGATGAAAATCTGCAAATGGGAGCGGGGGTAGGACACATGATGATGTGGACAAGTACTTAATTACATTAGAAATGCAAATGGTTTTTGAGATTATACTTTAGTCACCAAGATGATCTGGTTATAATGGAGGATTAGTGAAAACTGCAATGTAAAAGACCTCAGAGGAAACACTAAGAAAACTGAGCATGCAAACTGTTTATTGCTTGAGTCGGTAGTGTGCATAAGATTCAGTGAATACCAGACACTGTGCAAGGCCACCACACAGTGTGTTCTACAGCCGCCTCCCTCTCATCTCTTAAATGTCTAGATTACTTTTCATTTCTCGTGACTGAACTGAAGAAATGTTGTCTCAGACTGACATACTTCTGAATGTTTTAAATCTTTAACAATCAAAACCACACTTGGCAGAGAACTAATTTCACACCTCAGGCATTAAAACGCACAGCTTGTACTCATTGTTTATTTTACATAATGTAAAACAGCATGAAGCATGATATATTATACAATGGCTGAATGGGGATTTTAGAGAAGAGGGAATTATTTTATGTTACACCTGGCAGATGACATTTCATATAATGGAAGTTTGGCTGATATATCAAGCATGGTTTTTGCAATCAACTGAATTTTTGTCACTAGCATACATTAAAGAATAGAAGACTTACATTGTTTGATTATATTTTTCCTCTAATGGTGTTTGATAAGTCATTATGATAGCAGGGTCAATGCCTAGTATCTGAGCCTTTGTTTTAAATCTGAAATATGGTAAATAGGATCTCAAGTCTGCACCTTGTACAGTAATTAACCACTAAGAAGAATATATGCAGTGTGTTATTTGTAGAATCTGTACTTCTGATTTGATTTGAAACTGTCTCATTGCTCTCTGTTTATCAATAAAATTTTGAAAAAAAAAAAACAAAAACAAACAAAAAAAAACTATATAACTATTGTCTGTTAATGTTCTATAGGAATTCAGCTAGTAGAGAACATACATAGTTGGTATAAAATAGTAGTTCTATTTTGTGACTCACGGTGCTTGATATTCAGATAAAATTATAATATTTTTCTGAATAAAATTATAATATTTATTAAAAAAAATAAATCTGAAATATGTAAACAAATATTTTAAAATCTAGATTAATAAAATATTTATAATAAATTCACCAGTCAATTAAAAATAAGCCTTCAGTAATGTAATGACTCATTTGTTAGTATGAAACTTTTGAAATATTAGCGGCTATATTAGTAATTGCTCCAACCAAATTGATATGTACTAGGAACTCCTACAACTTGAGGTGCTTAAATTGTTTAAGGTATGGATAGTTGCCGTATCAATTACTCTTCTCCTGCCAGTCCATACTCGGCTGGCTCAAGGCAGAGCGGCACACGGCAGAGGGCAACTATTCATGGTGGCAGCAAAGAGTGGGGAGCAAAAGGGAGGAGTAGAGCAAGAATGGCTGCAGAGAGGAGGTCTGCCGCCCTTAAGTTGCATTCAGGCTGTGTGCTCCAGGCTGGGAGTACTATTCATACCCATAATTCCAGCAGTACTCATACCCATAATCCTGGGGGGTCATGAGTTAATCTCAAACTCTAGAAGTCCGCCCCATGATTGCATGAGTCTTTGGGGTGACGACCGGACACAAACCATGACAATTGGTAATTTAATGTCAGTGAAATAAATAGTTTGGTAGCATCTCCTGGAAGAAAACTATGAAATTGCTGTTCTGGTAAGGGCCAAAGCATCTAACTCAGTATCAACCAACAGGGGTGACATGTTGACTTTTTTTTTAAATAGGATTTCTAGTTTATGATTGTTAGCTTCTTAGCTCAAAGGCTATGCTTTTTAAAGTTTATCAATTTGCTTATTTATTTGATACGGGGTCTCACTACACAGTTTAGATTCATAGTGATCCTCCTGTGTCAGCCTCTCTAGCACTGGGATTACAGGACTGTGTCACCACTCTCAGTTTTGGGGCTGGCATGGCGCACTTGGAAAGTGGCATGGCATGTGGTACCAGGAATCGAACCAGGTCCTTGTGCTTGCCAGGCAGGCACTTAGACCACTGAGCTATCTCTCCACACCTCAAATGGTATCCAGTAGTTGAAGTCAGCTCAGCAATGAATCTGGTGGCTTCTGTGCAATTTTTGCATTGTCAGCTTACCTTCCTGCAAAGGCCCAGTTGCACAATGTAGCTAAATATAGACAGAAGGAGAGGGGGGATGGGGAGCAGTCAGGACTGTTCTGGTCTTCCATTCCTTACTTGGTACTTCAAGAGGCTATAGTTCTGCCAACTTTATTTTCTACACATTGTTCAAGCAGCTTTCAGGCAGGCACTTGGAGCAGACAGAAGTGGAAAGAAAGAAGAGTCACCTCTGGTGGCACTTCCCATAGCAGACTGCCGTGGTAAGGTTCTAGCCGTGGTAGGATCGACATCACAGTGAGGCCCGGAGTGAACCCTGTCTCCAGTGAGTTTCAGTGGTTGGCCGTGGGTGACAGAAGTTTTGGTAGTGGCAGAAGTCTTTAGCAATATCAGAAGTCAGCATGTTCGGATAGTGGTATTTCCCCCGCCCCAGCCAATTTGTTGTTTCAAGCCAAGGGGTGGAGTAGCTTCCCAAATTCTTATTTTCTGGTTTACCTCAGCCTACCCAGATCTTTTGGATCCTTCAGCTTTACGATAATTTATAAAGCTTACTTGGAGTAAATACTCTGCGCTTGAATATTTAGCATGATATCTGTTCTGATCAGCTCATAGTGAGTCAACACTAACAGCATCTTTTGGCCATTAACACGAACAGAGCTTATTCTAAAGTGGCTTTTTTTTTTTAAGCCAGCAATGGGCTCTCTCCCTCCATCTCCGTGGCTGCTGCCCTGTGACTCTTGGGCCTGGTATCAGAGGTGCCCTGTGACTTTCATCACAAGTGTTACACAACGCTGACTATTATTTCCCTGGCAAGGCTGGCATTCTCTAGAGTCTGCATGGTTTAATAAAACACATTCTTAAAGAGAAAACAGGCAATCCGTATGAGACTTGTTCTTCATGGAATGACCTTTTCTCTTCTTATCATAATATCTGTAGATTTTCCCCATCACAGCACTTTGTGCACTGGGCTGGAATTGTACTCATTCTTTTAGGCATCTTTCAAAGGGACTGCACTCTTGCCCCATCTGTCTTGGTAATTGTTGTGTCACTAGTCCCTGGACATCACTGAGGATGTAGTTGCTTCTTAGTTCAATGAATAAATGAACAGCTCACTCTGTGCGTGTATACACGTGTGTATGTATTGAAGGGTGGTGCCCTGAGGGGTGAGGAGATGTGCTATCGACCACACAGCCTTCATCCTGCGGACAACCTCTTTATGGCTAACCTCTCAATTCATCTTCCTCTTCTGTCAGTTTATACTTTATTTTTAAATGTATTTGATACAGGGTCTCACTACACAGCTGAGACTTACAATGATCCTCCTTTTTTAAGCCTCCCTAGCACTGGGATTATAGGTGTGCACCACCATGCCGGGTCTCTGTGGCCAGCTCAGTGTGCCTTAGGGTGGAGTCAGTGCAGTGTGTGGCACTGGGGATCGAACCTCAGTCCTTATGCTTGCCTAAGCAGGTGCTTCGTCTGCTGAGCTAGCTCACTGGCCCTCAGTTTATACTTTAGGCCGAACATTTGTATCAGTCACAATCATCTTGGTTTGTGTTTACTGATTCCTTCCCTCCTTCCTTCTTTCTTTTTCTCTATTCATAACTTTAGTTAGAATGATAAACTTTCACTTCTTGCTTTCTCCAGCTTTCATTTTTAAGCCCATGATCTGTTTTGGAACTATACATTGCATTTCTAGTGTTAGCATATATGTTGCTTAGAATGCCTAAAAGTGTACCATTTTAATGTCCAAGTCACATGATTATATTCCAATTTGCTAATAGCTTGCTTTGGTGATGTGTAGATTATAAATTTCTGAGAATATTCATATATATATTTAAAAATCTTTTAATTAGAAGAAATGTTAAAAATTTGAAGATAGCCATATGCAATATAATAACCATTGTTGAATTTCTAGCATTTTGTTTAGTGAAATTCTGTATCATTTCTAATGGTTTTTTAAAAATATTTTTCATTCTCTCTTTAAAAAATTAAATATCTTTCCTTGTGGGGAAATGTACATGCTTTTGAGAATATACAGTAAAATCCTTTCACTTGTTTTCAACATTACAGATTATTGTTACAACAAAAAACTTTATCTGTTATTACTTCCCATCTTATACAATTTCTTTTTTATTTTAAAGAGAATAGAAAAGTAGTAGATAAGACATTAGAAACTATACACAATCACGGCCCCCCAACAAGCTGATCGGTATTCAACAGTGATTGTTGAATTGCACATTGTTGTCTTCATTGTAGTTCCTGAGATTTCCAGATAGAAGCATGTAAAATTGGTCAAAGTAAAAAATTTAAGCAATACCTGCTACCTTCAAAAAACTGATAGAAATTAGAAGTACAATCGTCAGCATAATTGCTTCTGTAGCTATCTCAGTCTTTTGTTTTCTAAATGATAAAGATTCAGAAAGTCTGAGTACTTCTAAAAATTTACTTAATGTCATCAAATAATCTGTGTCTAAATATTTCTAGGGATCTCATAATTGTTTTGCAATTTCTTTGTGCAAAAGTCACTATACAAATAAAGTATCTACATGGCCATAAAATAAAAATTCTTATACCTGAAAGCCATTTGAATTTATTTTCCTCTCTTTTTCCTTTTTCTATTGTAATTTATTCTGTAAATTTTCCTACCGTATGGATTTTACTGGTTGCATATTGGTGGTTTTATCTATTTTTAATTTAATTTTTATTTTTTTAAAAATTTAACTGAGATACAAATATGAATGCGACAGTTTCAAAGCTGATTAATTGGACAGTTTCGATAATCAATACATTGTACCTATAAATTAGTAAATTAGTTCCCTTTAGAGAGTTGAGATTGTTCTTTCTGATCTTTTTTTTTATTTTTGCGGAACCGGGGCTTGAACTCAGACCCTTGCGCTTGCCCGGGAAGTGCTTATTCTACTGAGCCATCTCCCCGGCCCCAAGATTGTTTTTTCTTTGCTGTTCTTGCAAGCGAACTTCATAAGATGTGGTTATCTTTCTTCTGTTGGTATTACTCACCAATCTTCACGGTGGCCTGGCTATGTTACTTTACTAGGAGTTGTAAAATGATGATTTTTAACAAGTCAGCTCATGCTGATGATCCATAACAGCGACGCTAGTCTTGTAGAATTGGTGTGTGTACGTATTGTATCTCGATCATTTTTGCTCCCCCTTTCTCCGGCCCTCCCTCTCCTTCTCTAGATCAGCTTCCTTTTTTAGTTTCCCTTCCTGTTGCTTATGATCTCTCATTTATTCGGTCTTTAAATTATTATTAATATTATTGGTCTTGGGACTCGAACTCACAAGCCTGAATTTGCCAAGCAGGTGCTGTGCCATTGAGCTATTTCCCTGAGTCTCCTTAAATTATTTATATTTTGTGTTCCTCATATACAGAAACCATGCAATATTTAACCTTCCGTGGCTGATTACTTCATTTATAGTCCCCAAATCCATTCATTTTCCTATAGAAGACTCAAATTTATTTTTCTTTGTGGATGATACTTTAGCAGCCCACTAAAGAAAGAAAAATGGTTTTAACCTGAATTTTGTATTTACAGCCTGCAATATTTTTAAGAATGATACTTTTCCCAAACAACTATTTAATAACACCCAAATATCCTGAGCCCATAGGAAAAATCAAAATTTACTGATTTTAAATCTAACAAATTAATTTCCTAACATTTTTCTAAGGCAAACTCACAAATTTTGGTTTGCTATTTTGATCCATTGCAGTCTTGCTTGTTGCTGATTCTCAAATCACTTTTGTCCAGAGAGAACTTCTGTTCTTAGGTTTGGAATCGTAAGTCTTTGCTCTGTAATCTTCGATTTCTTTTTTGTTTGTTTGTTTCTGATTTGACAGGATGTTCTGAGATCACCGCATGCATTTCCTGCCCTGTTCCCAGAGTCCTCTGTTTCTGAAGACAATGATTCTTTTCTGGGGCAAATGCCATTTTGAAAGCACCGCTGATCTATTAGGCATGTTATCTTTTTGATGAACAGAACTGATCTCCGGGTTAAAAAACAAAGATTATGTTTTTTAACAGCAGACTTTATGCTGATAATTTCAATTCAAGGACAGAGTTATTTTACTTCACCTCTTTAATCTTGATACTCCTTACATTCTCAGCAAACATTCTGATCCTTACAAATACCACCATGATCACTCATTTTCAAAATTTCACAGTACACTGAGAATAACAATACTAACTCCATGTCCAGTAGCAGGACTACAATTGAAGCTTTTAGTTTGTCTAGTTTTTCTGTTCTTTTTTTAAAACAATTTATATTTTCAGCTGTTAGAGTATGTCCTGCTAGGCAGGACATAAAAACACATTATTTTATTTCTTGGTACTAGAAATTGAACTGAGGACCTCACACTTGTCAGGTAGGTGCTGTGCCACTGAGCTATATTCCTGGCCCCCAAAATATTTCAAAATCACTTGAAGCAAAGACACCATGTGATTATGCTGCTATATCATATTTGCTTTTAAAATTTATATTTACTCTTATTTTTCTAGTGATAGTTTTTATTTTTATTTTATTTCTTAATGAATTTTATTGAGAAAGAAATAGCAATGAGATAGTTTCAAAACAGGTTAGTAGGACAGTTATAATAATACATCACATATTGTTGTCTTTGTAGCAATTATTCAAAGTACAAGATGCAGACATGACATGTTGACACTATTAGTACAGATCTTTCTCATTGAACTAAGAGAAATTAGCTATATATCTATCCTATTTTGTATTTACAGATATATATATATATATATATATATATATTTTTTTTCACTACAAAATGGTCCTTCATTTATATTCCCCTTTTTGTTTAGTTTTGTCAGAGATGGGTATTCCATTGCCATTCAAATATTGTAGGTTAGTGATTGTTTTTAAAACTTTATAATAATGTAAATAGTCTCAATATTACTATGCAAAGCAAGGCATATTTTGAAAAACCCGGCATTAATTTTGTTATCTTTTGCTTGTACCTTCCGCTCTCCTGCACGGACTTTTTTTATGTGTGTGCATTTTTTGCTTTTGTTTTGGCTTTTTGAGATAAGGTCTCCTTATGTGGGTTGTAGCCCAGGTTGGCCTCGAACTTGCAGTGATCCTCCTGCCTCAGCCTCTTGCGTGCTGGGATTACAGGCAGTGCTTTGTTTTGGCGTGTTTTTGGTTTATTTTCCAATTTGAAAGAAGCTACGTCAATAGCGCAGTTATTGAACTCAATTTGTGTTAAATTCATGTTCAGATACTTAAAGGTTGGAGAGCTAAACATGTTTCTGGTAATATAAAAGCACATAATTGGTTTTGAGGCCCTCAAGTGACACGCACCCTGTATGTCGACTGGGCAAGAGCAGTGCTAGACGGAAGCCTCAGCTCCTCGTGTCTGTGGGGAAGTGCGGGGCGGAACTCGCTCTCAGCCTGCACAGGTTTTCCAGGCTGGATTTTCAGCGAGAGCATCAAGCCAAGTTATGAACACCAAACAGAGATTCTTTTAGACTTTGTTGTTGGAGTAGTGAAAAGTTCCAGCTGGACGCCATTCAATAACTGAGGTATCACTGCGTGTACAACTGTGCGACTGTCTCCTTAGCTACTGCGCCCCTGACGGCACACTAGACGCAGCTTTCTCTAAATTACTCTTTTCACTTTACTTTAAAGATCACTTCACATAATGCATGGTGATATTTTTCATTCCTTCCTATACTTATGAAAGTTCTATTGTGTAAATGTATCTTATTCGACTAGTCCTGCATTCATGAAGACATATTTATTTTTTTGGCCTATAGTTATCAAAAAAGTTCTATAACAAACACATTTAAGCTCATTTTTTGCTGTTTATTCTTACCAGTTTATGCTTGGAATGGATTTTTCAAAGGATTTCTGGGTAGGGAATAAATGTAGGTTTTGTTAAGTACTGACAAATCTTTATCTAGATAACACTGTTTTGCATCTGTACCAACAATAACTGTGTGGACCATTCCCCCTATGAGCTCATCAACAGTATTGCTAACAAATTTTTCAAGGGCCGGGGAGATAGCTCAGTAGAATGAGCGGTTGCTTGGGAAGCACAAAGTCCTGAGTTCAATCCCAGGTACTGAAAAAAACAAAACAAAACAAACAAACAAACAAACAAAAAAAAAACAACTAAAACAAATTTTTCGATTTTGCCCATCTGAAGATATAAAAGTTGAGTTTTAAGTTTCTTTCTAAAAATTCATGCCATTAAGTTATGATTTACACAGGGGTCGGGGGTTTGATCTCCGGGCAAGCTGTGCTGGCCCCGCCCTGGGACACGCTGAGACAGCAATTGAGATTGCTGTGGTGGTGCACACCTGTAATCCAGCTCTTGGGAGGCTGTTAAACAGAGAATCACTATGAGTTTGATCTAGTAGTGAGACCCTGAACAGCCTGTAGACCCTTCCATAAAAAAACCAAAGTTATGATTTATAAATGTTTGTGTGTATTTCAAGTATAGATCTCATTGAGTTTGGACAAACATGCCTACCTGTGTAACCACCATCCTAATTCACAGATAGAGCATTTCCATAACCCTTTTCCTTTGTGGCTCCATTCATTCCTTCATTGAGAATGTTTTTTCCTTTTGACACCACAGAATATTCTAAAATATTCTAGTGCTTTTCCTGTTCCTGACGTGAAATGTGCTTTTTTTTTAGAAATGATTACTTTGATTAAAGAATGATCAGATCTGAGTAAAAGTTATACTCATTGCTTCTGGAGTGAAATTGATCCTGGGTATTGTTGCCAGATTAAAATATAAGAGCCCCACTTAAACTTAATTTGCACTGATCAATGGACTTTTAAAAGCACAGCATGTTATAAATGTCACAGGATCATATTTATATTAAAATTATTATTTTTTTCTGAAGTTTAAGTTCAACTATTTTCTTATATTTTTATTTCCTAAATCTGGCAACCCTCCTTCTAGGCTGTCATAAACAGAAAGAACTAGAAGTTACATAAACATATTTGTGCATGTGTTTCTGTTGACCTATCAATCTACCAACTAAAATATCGATGTTCGTACTGATATTACTGATACCAATCAAAGAAAATAGGGTTTATTTTAGCTTTACTCCTTTACATATTTTTAGTTTCTTTTTCCAACATTGATAAATTTGACTTGCTTCATCTATAAATTATTTAAATTTTTGTTCAGTTCCAAGATACAGTTTTACAATGACTAAATCATATTCCTGTGAAAAAACTTTATTTATAAGATTGTGCATTATGTAGACGTTTTGTCTTTAGCTACACAGTATCTTGTCAAGTCATTGCTTGTCAAATGATTTAGGATAATTATTTTTTCCTCATTGCCATCAATATGGCTATCCTCTTCATTTGTAATATGGTACAGATCACTTGTTAGCATTCATATGCCTTTTTGGGGTCACATTTTCCACCACAACCACCACCACCACTCTGATTAGTTTTTATTTTTTGGAGTGTATGAAACATTACTATGTTCTAAGAGTCTGAGCCAAACAAAAATATATATGATCAGGTATGTGTCACATCCTATTGTCCTTGCTGCTCCAACCCCATCTTTGATTCTTACCCTTTTCCATCTACCCAGACGGGCACCCTGTCTCTTCAGTTTAAGATACATCATTCCTGTGTTCCTTATGCACAAATGAACAGATACATGTACATTTTCCTATGGCCCCCTTTACTGGGTAGAGTACGGTATATACTTTATGCTTCTTTGTTTTAGGTGTTATTCAATATCTGTTCATGGAGACACTTTCTTTTATACAGTGCACAGTACTCTGTTGTGTATAATATTTCATATATTATCATTTAATTGTTTTCTACATATGTATGCTTATAGGTTGTTTCCACTTACATATATGATGCAATGGATGATTCTGTGTACATATAGTTTTGGATAGTTGGAGGTATATCATCAAGGTAGATTCCTACAAGTGGGAATGCTGGATCAAAATGAATGGCTTTGTTTTCAGGTGTTCTCAAATTATCCTCTATGTCATTGCACTGATTTGAATTCCTATCAGTGATGTCTGAGAATACCATTTCTGTGTAGATTTGCCATAAGAGCACAATGCTACATATCTTTACAAATTTTCATTACTTACAAAGTGTCAGTGTTTTTAAAATTTGCATTTCTCTAATTCAAATGAGTTAGAACAGTTTTCAAATTTAGAACCAATTTTAAAAATTAATCCTTAAAAATCTTTTAAATAATTTTATTGAGAAACAAATAACAGTGAGACAGTTTCAAAACTGATCAGTAGGATAGTTTCAATAATAAATAAATTGCACATTGTTGTCCAGTGATTATTCATTGTACAAGATGCAGACATGACATCCTATCCACAAACACTATTAGAACAAATCTTCTCATTCATTGTATAAAGAGAATGTAGCTCTATATTTATTCTAACTATTTTGAATATACAGATACAAAATGGTCCTTCATTTGTATCCCCTTTTTTGTTTAGTCTTGTCAGAGATGGGTATTCCATTGTCATTTAAATATTGTAGGTGTGTGAATTCAGCAAAATATTCCAATATAGTCCAGTAGTCCATAATAGTAGTGGGTCATCCGCAGGACTGGCAATGTCAGAAGCTGTTGACCTGAGCCCTTTACAGCCCAGCATACCAACATGGCTTCCCCCCTTCTACCTCGTTTTTATACCTTTCTGGTGGATGGTTAAGACCAAGATAAAGCAAGACCTATAGAACAAGAAATGTAACTTTTGCATCTGACGAGGTCAGTCAAATCCCCTCAGGATTTGTCCTGAAACCCTGCACTGCACTTTGTAGATCCTTTGTCAGTGTCAGCCATGTGGAGGAGTCACGGCCATTGCTTGACCAGTCCTTTAAAGTTAATAATTATTGGTGACCTATAATTTATGTCTTCCAATCTTTAAAGATTGATTTTTTTTTTGGAAAATTTCTAACACTTAAACTGTGTTAGGTTACAAGTCTTCTTTTCTTGGTTTGCTATTATTCTTTTGAGTTCACTCATGAAAAATTATGACTTCTAATTTGAAAATTTTCCATTTTTTACTGCTTCTGAATTTGGAGTCTTATTAAGGAAACTTTTCCCACTTTGAGATTACAAAAGATTTCTCCAGTTTTAAAAATTATTCATGTAATTTTGTTTTTTAACATTGAAATCTTTGATCTCCATGGTGGATAGCTAACTCATGGCATGTTTCTTACACTCAGCTAAATTGAACTAGCGTGCTGCTGGGTGCGGAAAGCCCACCTGAGGGTTGTTGCCAGCGTCATAAAAGGCAGAACAGGAGAAGCTGCCAAAACGCTGTAAGGTATGCTGTTTGGAGAAGCTGTTGGAGCTGCTGGAAGCTGCTAGTTCTTTTGGGCTGTTCTGCTGGAGGATTTTGTTGGGTTGGCTTTTCCGATGAACTTTGGAGGAGCTTTGGTCCTCATCTTGAGTGTCGCTTCCTGGCTCTGGAAGATGGTACATTGCTCAGCCTCATAGAGAAGCTTGTTGTATTGGCTTACCTAATGGGACATCAGCTTCCCTCATCTCTGGAGGAGCTCGAGACCTCACTGTTGCTGAGGACAGCTGTGGTACTTTGGCGGGGAGGCCTCTGCTGCTTACCTTGAGCATCACTTCCTGGCTCCAGTTCAGATCCCTCAGCCTACAGGAACAGATCTGTCATCTTGTTGGCACAGACTTTTTAGTTCCACCCCTGACCTTTGGACCTTTCCAGCACAGATCCATGAAGCAGGCCTGCATGAGACTTTGTCATGGGCTCTAAGGCCTCCAATTGGACTTGTGGGAGGCATAGTTATGGGTGCTAGGTTTTCATCTAGACTCATGCAGGATATTAGGACCCAGGCTCTCAGCTGGATCCTTTAGTAATTAGTGTGTGGATAGATTTTCTGCATTTGTTGTGTGTGATTCTTGGGTGATTACTTATAAATATATTTTATAAAATGCATCCCATATTATATTGTCTCCCTTGCAAAACCCACAAACTATGGCAATCACTTTTCTTAGAGTTGCTGTGCTCTGAAAGGATGGACTAAAGTTTGGATTCTACCTTCAGTAGCAAAGAAGGCCGCTCTGAGCATGGCTTGGTGGAAGGCTGGAAGGCAATGCAACTCAGGGCTGCCAGAAGGAGTGCTGAAACAGGCCATTATTTTGCTATTTTAAAACTATATAAAGTTTATTACATAAAGTGGCATAAACAATACTTATAATGATGTATTTTATCATTATTATCAATGACATGTATATTCAATTCATGGTGAAGCCCCACTCCAAAAGAAAAGCTTGTTGAAAAGCGACTTCTTTTAGTTTTTTGCGACAGTATTTCACTATGCAGTTCCACTCATGTAGGTCTTCATCTCACTTTGTAGCCCAAGCTGGCCTCACACTGATCTTCCTGTCTCAGCCTTCTGAATGCTGCGATCTACAGCATGTACTACCAAGCCTAGCCAACCTCTTCTCTCTCTCTCTCTCTCTCTCTCTCTCTCTCTCTCT
>NW_004524711.1:1368908-1405552 GCF_000260255.1 Octodon degus | reverse complement strand
GCTGGGATGACAGGCATGCATCACTGTCTGGACTCAGTTGCCGGCTCAGCCTACCCTGGGGGTGTGGTTGGCCCTGTGTGTAGGGCTGGCACTGCATGTTGTGTGGGGGATTGAACCACGGTCCCTGTACTTAGTCTGCTGTGTTATCTTGATGATCTTATATATATTTTTATATGTATTTGGTACTGGATCTCACTAAGCAGCTCAGTCTTTTGGTGGTCCTTCTGTTTTTAGCCTCCCCAGTGCTGATTTTACAGTTATGTGCCACCATGCTGGGTCTCAGTGGCCAGCTCAGCATGTCTGGGGGTGGGGTTGGCATGGCATGTGGCCTGTGTCTCCCTGTCTCTCCACATCTGTCTCTGTCTCTGTGTCTGTCTGTCTGTCTGTCTGTCTGTCTGTCTGTCTGTCTCTCTCTCCATATATATATATACATATGTATATATATATATAATTAAACTATGAGGTTTAATAAGAATAAGGCAGGGTGAGTGTCAAAAGATAGGGAGGAAAACACCAAGAAAGAAAGCCAATAGGGAACCTCCTCAAAGTTAAAATAGAATAAGCCATAAATACAAATAAAGAGGAACCAAAGCAAAAAAAAAAAGAAATGAAAATGGAGACTAGAAAGAATGGAAAAATCAAACATAGGACCCAAGTTCAAAAAATTGCAGTTATAATAAATATAATTATCAAAATAACAATAAAAAAGATACTACCTATGATGTGCTGGAGCCAGTTTTTTAAATTAATTTTATGGAGAAACAAATATCAATGAGACAGTTTCAAAACCAATTAGTAGGACAGTTTCAATAATTAATACATTGCATCTTGTTGTCTTCATAGTGGTTATTCATAATACAAGATGCAGGCATGATATCCTGTCCCAGCACCATCAGTACAAATCTTTCTTCTCTTTGAATTAAGAGAAAGTAGCTGTATATCTATCATAACTATTTTGTATATACAGATACAAAATGGTCCTTCATTTGTATCTCCCTTTTTTGTTTAGTTTTGTCAGAGATGGGTATTCCATTGTCATTTAAATATTATAGATGTATGAATTCAGCAAAATATTCCAGTATAGTCCAGTAGTACGTAATGTAGTGGGTTATCTGTAGGACTGGCAGTGTCAGAAGTTGTTGATTTGAGCCTTTTACAGCTCAGCATATTAATATGGCTTAACTTTTTAATACCTCATTTCCATACTTTTCTACTGGATGGTTAAGGCCAAGATAAAGCAAGACCTATGTAATAAGAAATGTAACTTTTGTATCTGACAAGGTCTGTCAAATTCCCTCAGGATTTATCCTGAAACCCTGTTTCTAGTTTGTAGATCCTTTGTCAGTGTCAGCCATGTGGATGAGTCATGGCCATTACTGGACCAATTTGCTCTATGCGAAGCCTGAGAGAATGTTTTCTCTCTCTGTGACTCTGCTTAGGCACACTCTCCATCGTCAATCACTTTCCTCTGTGGACACATAATCTCCTTCATCAGAAGATTTGGGACACTACTGAGTTGCAGGATGTTACAGTACAGCTTCTCCTGTGTCCTCAGTCCTCACTGACCTTGAAAGGCTGGGGCCAAAATGTTGGCTGTGCTTGTGGCCCTTCTTTTTCTCTAACTTTTGGTTTGCAAACTTAGGTTGTTAACCCTCCGGAAAAGAAGCTTATTATTATTACCCTACAACATAGGCAGTTGAGCTTAACCTCACTATCTTTCTGAATATCAAACATCTTGGACAGCATGGAACAGGTGTTTTCCATCAAGTATTGTTATGTTAAACTTTAAGTCCCTACAGAATATGAAAAAAAAGAAAAAAAAGAAAAAAATATTTTAAAAATATAGGAATAATCAATTACATATTTTTACACAGAAATTTAGAAATCTAATCATATGTGGAGCCAGTTTTTATTTTCCTGTGAAAATCAATTGCTAAAGTATTAAGAAATATATGTCAGGTAGCAAATACACAGTCATTATTAAAAATACCATATGAAAGTTTATATATTAAACAAAATATAATAAATGTTCAATAAATCATTTTTAATTATTTTACTATTATTTATTTATTTATGTTACTATTTTCTATGTTCTTAGTTTCTTAATGTTCTATTTTATGGTAGAAATGCCATATGCTGTTGTGTCCCAACTTTTCTCAGGGACATTTTGTTGATATTTTGAAACTGGCCATGGTAAAAATATTTTCCCACCAAAATTGGTAAATTCTGTAAACCAGGGCTTAATTTGCTGTTTGTTTGTTGGTGTCTAGACTTGAGAGATCAATGGAAACAACATAAACAAGGCAGGATGAATTTTAATATGTGGCTTGGTATTGTGGTGAGTACCTATAATCCAAGACCTCCAAGAGGCTGATGCAAGAAGCTAGAATGTTTGAGCCTATCCTGAGCAATTTAGCAATTTAGCAAGACCTTGTTTATAAAACAAAACCAAAATAACATACAAACAAACAAACAAACAAAAATGGTTTAGAATGTAACATTGGAAAGGCCCTGAGTTCCATTCTCAGTATCAAAAATTGAAAAAAGTGATAAAAAATATGCTGTGATTATTGGTATTTGAAAGTTGGGGGCTTGGGAGATGGCTCAATAGAATAAACACTTGACAAGCGCAAGGGTCTGAGTTCAATCCCCGGTTCCGCCAAACAAACAAACAAACAAACAAACAAACAAACAAACAAGAAAGTGAATAGCACAAAAAGAGGAAAATATTCTTCTAATATTCCAAAACTGTTTTCAGAGCTAGGTGGATTAAAGCATGTGCAAGCAGGCACAGGGGCTGAGGGTCTGATCTCTGGGGCACACAGAGACAACAATTGAGACTGGGCATGATGGCGTGCGCCTGTAATCCCAGCACTTGGGAGGCTGTAGACAGGAGGATCACTGTGAGTCTCATCTAGTAGTGAGAGCCTGAACACCTGTAGACCCTTCCCTAAAATACAAAACCAACCAACCAACCAACCAACCAACCAATCAACAAACAAAAAACAACTATTTTCAAAGTCTTTCACATTAATGAGGAATAAAAAATATGTTTTATTGATCACTGTTTTATTGATCAGGGAATTCCAACCATGAGTCCTCATAAGTTTTGATTTTGATTACTTTGTGGATACCCAGGTTTATAGGAACCAGGGCAAGTGAACGATGGCAGAGTGATTTTGCTGCCTGCGAGAGGACCTGTCACTCCTTGACACAAGTTGCATGATTTCTGCAAATGCTCACTGTGCTTGTCTCCTGGTCTACTGGAAGGAATCAATCTGTTTCTTCTTTGCGTGTAAATCCTTTCTTTATGGAACAAATATGTTCAATTTTCAGTTTGTTTTCTATGTGCTAAGCACTAGGTCCGCAAGTAAAACTGCTGTTGGCTTTTTGTAGAAATTATGTTCTAGGTTGAGAGGATTTAGTGATGTATGGGTTACCAAGAGTAAGGAAGAAGGCGATTTTAAGAGTGTTCTCCTGGCTTCTGATCTGAACAACTGGAAGGATGGTTCCAGGCACAGAAGAAACTGACAGAAGGTCCAAGTTGAGATCTAGTTTTAGACATTCTCAGTCCGAAGCGCTTCTGAGACCTGGCAGTGCAGACATTCTGAGACCTGTAATTAGCGATATCAATGTTTACACCTTCTATGGTGTTACTGTTGGCTTTTCTGACACTGAACTCTGAGGCTTGGAAGAATGTCATGTCATTCAAATTTCTCATTTTCAGGCAGCAGATGCTGACTCAAATTAGCAGGAAGAAGTTTATTAGAAAGGTATTGGGTATCTCCAAGATTTAGCAGAAGGCTAGAGCACTAGGTGGGAAAAAGTGTTTCTAAAATTGTAGGAAGCCCTGCCATTTTGGTTGTGGAGCTCAATTTTGCCCCAACTTCTGCTCCATGGGATTTCTGTGTTCACTTTGGCCTTGGCCTACAGACAGTGGTGATTGGGAGTTGGCCTGGTTGTTTTGATGGCCAGAGCCTAAGATTTCCTCTAGTAGTCAGAAGTTTGGGTGTCTGAGAGTCTGACGTGTTCAGCTTCTGCAAGGGAAGAAGGTTTGCCTTTTATAAGGGAGACCTTTTCTTCCAAACACACACAAGAGGAAAGGAGTTCAGCTGCTGGAAACAAACACACATGGCATTTTTCCACTTGTGTATCTCACTCACCTTTATTTACTCAGCACTTCTTGTAGGAGAAATACATAAGAAATAGCAAATCATTTTGAATTGGATTTTAATATGCTTTTAACAATGAATTGGAGCAAATCAGATATAAAACTTCCCCTTCATTTTGGTCACTTAAACAGTCTTTTCCTATATTGTTATGTATAATTCAAATTTGATTTTGCAAATGAAACTCACAGTAAAATTCCATAGTTATCATTATAATTTGTCTTTTAGAAAAAGTCATTTTTCAAAATGACAACAATAGCCTTATATTTTTCACCTGGGAGATGTAGGGCACGTTTGAGTGCCCAAAATGTTTCAGCATTTTATTTAAGAAAAACTTTTCCCATTTCTCCTTCCCTACCTGTGTTTTATAATACTAAACAAATAAATAATGTTTGACACTTCTTATTGTTCCATGACACATTTTTGTCCTAGAACTTATTTCACATCCCATCAGCCTGATTCAGATTGATGAAATGCAATCATTTAGCATTTTTCTTGCTTTCTTCATTTAATGTCTTGGACCCTTTATATTTTATTTTTCCCCTTACAAATTTGAGGGAAAAAAGGAAATCTTGTATTCTTTTCTAAGCTATAAAAAAATGAGTAAAGATTCCAGCTCAATCTTGTTTGATGACGGCACTGGTTAGTGAGGAAATAATTTCTTATTAACTTGAACAGAGTAATCTGACATGATCATTTCTCTTCCAGATGTGCAGATTAGACCATGTTACTTGCTGTTTTCCATTTCACCTCTTTAGTTTTGGTGTAAAGGAAGACTTTGCTTTTGTTTTTCTCTATAAAGACTTCCTTTTTCCTTGATACTAGGATCCGTCCTTCCCTCCCTCCCTTGTTCCCTTCTATCCTCCCTCTTTCCTTCCCTCCTTCCTTCCTGTTGTGGCAGATTGGACTGTGTTTCCATTCCCCTCTGTGTAGCTTTGGTCTAGCACTGGCCCTAAAGGGCTTCGGGTAAGACACGGAAGGTATGAGTGAAGTGGTTCCCATCACTCTAGAAGGCTGGAATGACAGATGGGGAGGTGCTAGCAGCTCCCGGCTGCTTCCTGCTATGCAGGAGTCCTTCTTTCTGACCTACAACCCAAATGGGCCATAGTAGCCACTGGCTTACATCCAGACTTGCAGAAGCGTGAGTGGCGCTGGGCACTGATAGCCCGCACATCCTCCTCTCCTGGTCCCATTTCAGTGGCTGGATGTCCTGGGCTGCTTATTCTTTTTTAACTTTTACTTTACAAAGAGAGTACAAAGTAATATTAAAACAAAAATTACAAGTGATACAGGATTTCATTTAACCAAGTAAGATCAATTTCACGGTATTTGTTGTAATGCATAGTGTTACCTTCAACCAGTTATTAATATTAAACATATGCATGCAAAATTGAAAGAAGAAAGCAAAAAAGAGATTCTGTTGAGCATCCCACTATGCTCCCGAGCCTCCACCTGCCAACCCTTTCCCTAAATGTCTGAGGTTGGACTGCCCCAGTAAATCCCTTGCCCATAACCCACAGTGGGTTGGCTTTCCAACCCAGCACTGCCTGGTTCAGTTCTCCATGCCTCAACTTATTCTGACCTGTTTCCTTTGCCATTTGTTCTTTGTCATGAATCACTATTTTTCAAATTTAAGACTTCTCTCTTGGCTTACATAAGTTTGATTTCTATTATTAGGAAGAAGTCTAAAATAATTTTTATAGAATTTAGCATTCTCATTCTTGTATATTATGAAGATAATCCAACTGAAAACATATCTTAAATTCTACTTTATTTTTTTGGGGGGAGTATTTACTGGGAATTGACCTCACAACCTTACACTTGCCAGGCAGGCACTGTCCCACTGAGCTGTTTCCTCAGCCCCGTAAATTCTATTTTAAAAGCTGATTGGCCAGAGGCTTTAGCAAAATCACTTGTTGTTGCACTAGAATAGGTAGTACATGACATGATGTCACTGGAGCCATGAAAAACATTTTTATTTGGCATGCTTTGTACATGCCTGAATATGGGTTGAAGTTATATTGTCTTAGAGCAACAGTGATAGTTTGTGGTGTGGCTTTGTTTCACATTTACTTATAATGGAAGGTAAAATGTATATCATCTATTAAGTGTGGGAATATGGACAAATCTGTCAGAAATTATGCTTCCCAGGGGTATGGAAAACTTCGGCTAAAACGTAAACAAAGCAACCCCCACCCCCAAATCCTCCAACAAACAAACAAACCAACAACAACAACAACAACAACAAAAAATGCAAGCATTCTGGGCATAAAACTATTTTTAAATCTAATTCTTTTTTTGCATTCTAACACAAATAATATTTTTATGAGAACATACTAAAAATTTAGAGAGAACAGTGACAGGTTAACACCTTTGTAAATCTCTTTGATGCCCAGTTTAATAGAAAATGGTTGTGTACTCAAGTCCATTTCTTCCTGTCTTTTTATTTATTTATTCATTTTATTTTATTTTGAAGAGTAAATTTAATTCTTAAAGCTATATTATTTTAAATGTTTTTTGTTATTATCAGCGTGTTAGAGCCCAGAAAACTGAGGTACAAGAGGATACATAATTCATACAAGGCCACAGAGAGAATACCCGGAAGTCATTTCTGCCAAGGTTGCAGTACCGAAGTGTTCAGTTTGGGGACAGCAAACAACCATTCTCTAGCTTCCTGTCCAGCACCCGGCTGAGAGGAGAGAGGGGCGCAGGTCGGAGAAAGGTGTGGCGTAGCCGGGTGAGGCGGCACACACCTATAAACCTAAGAGTCTGGCATTTAACCCAGCCCTGGCAATTAGGCAATTTAGTGAAACCCTGTGTCAAAATAGAACAGCAGCTGTTCAGGTACCAGGTGCAAAAGCCCAGCTTTCAAACTTTATCGTTGGGGTGAGAGGAGGAAAGAAAGGTGTGGGGTGAGCTACGAGACTCATGGCTTTGCCTGAGCTGGGGTCGCGCCCGCGCAGGCCCGTTTGCCCGCAGGGTAGGTGAGCCTCAGCCTCCCGAGTGCTGGGATTGAGGTGTGCACCACCACACCCAGCCATCGCCAATCATCTCTACAAGAGGAGGACACTGGAGGCCGGGGACTTAGCTCAGTGGCACAGCACCTGTCAGCGAGTGCAAGGCTCTGAGTTTGACTAGGTGTGCACCACCACACCCAGCCATCGCCAATCATCTCTACAAGAGGAGGACACTGGAGGCCGGGGACTTAGCTCAGTGGCACAGCACCTGTCAGCGAGTGCAAGGCTCTGAGTTTGACTCCGAGTACGTCCTTGCCAGTGAAGAAGAAGATACTGCTTAATTTACAAATCAATGTTTAAGTAAAGAAGATAAACATATAACGAATGATGTGAAATAATTATAAGAATAAAAAATGAGATATGATGTTTAAATGTTGAATCGACTGTTAAATATTTTTCATGGAATGTAAGAAAGACATTAAAATGTTTATGAAGAGTTTATACTAGGGGGCATGTTTAAATATTATTGGCAAGTAAGATATAAACTACATATATAGTACATTAAAAACTGGTGAGAAATACTTTAAAAAAATCAATGGTATCCAGGCATGGTGACACACAGCTATAATCTCAGTACCTGGCAGGCTGAAGCAGGAGGATTGCTATGAATTTGTCAGCTTGAGCTACAAAATGAACAGTATGGTGAAATGCTGTATCAAAACCAAAAAAAAAAAAAAAAAACCCACCAAAAAGTGTCTGTAAACCAGGTAAATTTTGATGCTCTATTTTCCTGTGTTTTCTAAATTTTCTGTTGCTTTCAAAATAAAATGTAAGCTTTATATGAAGTTGTAAACTGTTGCTGAAAATAGTACTCTGTTTATTCCTTACAGTGAATTTCACAGTAAAATGATACGGATGTGAACACACTGCATTTTATTTCATTGAGAAAGCTAAAGGGCTATGAGAGCAAAATATTTTTAAATGGTTGGCATAGACTTTCTTCCCTCTGCTCCCATAATATTTGGTAGGTGTGAAGGCGCTGGCGTCCGTACAGCCTTTCATTTTCTGCAGAGGAGGACATGCACTATTTATGTATTGTATATCATTGCTCTGAAGTCAGCCCATGATAAAGGCAGGCAGCACTTCCCTACAGGGCCACTTCTTCCAGTTTAAAGGGGCATCCTTTCACCGGAGTATAGTAATGACCATAGTACTTTAGCCAAAAGCTGTAAAACATGTAAGCGTCCTCCTTTCTCGTATTAATCCATCAGGATTCTTTCAGGGATTCTTCTTGTCTAAAATATTCATAGGCAGCAAAATGTCCTGAATGCCCTACAGAATTTGAGCAGCGCCAGGTGGATGATTGATAGTGAAGTTCTGTTCAGAGTCACTCACAGTATGTAATTCTATTTGTCTTGCCAGGTAAGGGAGAGCAGGCAGCTCGTAAAAGGCAGAGGTAACAGACACTGTATATTCTTACATTTAAAAAAGAACTTCGTGTCTCCACTTCACCATACACCACTGAATATAACAAATTTTTATTAAATAAAATAAAATGCAGGCAAGCTATTCTTTGTAGGGGAGTATAAAATTTTATTAAGTAGATGTCATTTATTATGTTACACATTTCTCTTTAACCTGTATTTGCCTGGACTGGTTCATCTTAAGCACATGGTGAATAAATGTTCCCTAATTAAAGAAAAGCCAGATAGATGCATAGTCACTGCTTAATTCTTGAATGAGCAAAACTCTGTTTTCATCTGCCACTATTTTTGACATTAGTATTTTAAAGATGTCATTCCATTTTCCATTAAATTGGTGTTAAAACTGAAATTCTGTCTGGGTTTATCTCACGGAGTCAGGTAACATGGTAGATGAACAATAGATGATCTTTCAAGTGCTAGCTGGATTTAGCACTTTGAGTCACTCTTATTCCTCGAGGGCCTGATTCTGTCACTTGAGCCCAACCCCCTGGGTTTTGGCTGAGTCAGGACCTTGGAAGCAAGTCCACGGACTTACTTTTAGTTTGCTTTCTTCAGTTCATAAATGACCATTGTGCAGGACACATCACGCCACTGTACATCTAAAATGAATTGCAAGGAATAGTAAAGTAGAAGAAATTAATGACATTAATTTCTCATTTTGAAAGTATCCTAGAAATAAAAGAAAAACATTGTTATGAAGAAATGGACATGCTAATCTATTTAAACAGTTGGAACCTTTTACTTAAGGAGGAGATATTTGGATCAATACTTGATTATGTATGTTTAATTTGGTAGAGTTAAAAAGCAGGAACCATAGTGTAACATTATTCAAATTTTAATCATGGATATTGCTTACATGTATTTGAAAATTAATGAATATTGCATTAAGTGAAAACTCAGAGAAGTCTTGGATCCTGGGTAATAATCATTTAGGCATAAATTACCAATCAATAGGGTTTTTGGTAAGAGATTTCCTAGACCTTGACATTTGAAAATCACTTTGGCCAGTGTGCTTTGTAATTTTTATACGGTTTTCTTTCTACAATATTTTATGGTTTCATAATACATAAGTGTTTTTATTCCTGGCACAAAAGTATTATTATCTTCTTTGAGACAGACATAAATTTTCCCATTAGGAAAAGGAAAGTATCTGATGACACAGATAACCAAAGATATACACACATGTCTAACATGTGCTAAATATACGCTGTTAATTGTAATCTGTTGAGAATTTTTATGTCATTTCAATCAACATAGTGGAAAGTTGCTGTTCAAGTGATGAGAAAATGAAATAAAATTTGTGACTTTCTTAGCCTCTTAGTTTTGTTTGAAAACAAGAAGCATGAAGATAAGCAAGAATTGGTTAAGCTAATTAAAAGCTATAACCATTTTTCTTCTCAATTTCAGCTTATTTAATTCATTAATTTATTTGTTTGGTATGGGGTCTCGCTATGCAGCTTGGACTCCTAGTGATCCTCCTGTCTCAGCCTCCCCAGCGCTGGGATTACAGGTGTGCACCACCACGCTTGGTTTTGGTGGCCAGCTAGGTGTGCCCAGGGTGAGTTGGCATGACATGTGGTACTCGGGGATCTAAGCCAGGTCAGTGCACCTGCCAGGCAAGTGCTTAGACTGTAGACCATGGAACTATCTCTCCAGCCTTCAACTTATTTAGATACTGTGATTTTGAAATAAAATTTTGACTTTTAGAAAGCATTATAATAACCCAATATTTTCAGTTTTTTTCTATTAAGTGTATGTATGATTACATTTGGTGATGTATATTATTCAGCTTTTTATTTGGTGTCTGTGTTTTTGTACAGATTTTCTTTAAGTCTGTTCTAATACTCTTCAATACCTTAATTTTCTGAATATTCAAAATAAATTTTCACAGGTTTAAAAATCAGCAGATTCCAAATGTAAGTGATATTATGAAATATTCATTGTTCTGTATTTGTCTTATTTTGTGTAGTATAATGTTCTTCCATTTCAACTGGGTAATTGCAAATGACAAGATTTCTGCTCCTTTTAAGGGAGACTAATATTTTGTGATATACATAAATACCACGATTCATTTCTTTATTAATTTATTGATCCCTTGACATTTAATACACTTCCACATTTGTTTATTGTGAGGGATAGTGGAGAATGGTAGTTTCCAAAGAAATTGGAAGGCATGGATTGAAGTGCAAAGCTTTCAATTGTAAGATGGAAATATTCTGGAGAGTCGATGTACTGGATGCTGACTATAGTTAATAATCATGTTTTCTATTTAAAATTTGCTAAGAGACTAGATTTGTTTTTAATATGTTTAGTACAGGGTCTACAGGGTCTCACTAAACAGATTGGACTCTAGTGATTCTCCTGTTCTCAGCCTCCCAAGCACTGGGATTATAGGCATGTGCCACCATGTCCAGTCTCAATTGACATCTCAGCACACCCCGGGGTGCAGGGCCAGCACGGCACACCAGGGATGGAGCCCCAGTCCCTGCACCTGCCTAAGCAGGTGCTTTAATCTGCTGAGCTATCTGGCTGGCATCTAAGAGACTAGGTCTTAAGCATCCTCATTACATACAATGGAAACCTTTTTAGGTGAAAGATATGCTAGTTAGCTTGATTGTGGAAATTGTTACATAAATTTATGAATTTATATAAACTGCACACTGTACATTTTCAGCTATACATAGTATAGTATTGGTGGATCAGACCTTCAAAAAGTTGGAAAAAACAGGAAGTTTTGAGAGCATATTCATTTACGAAAAATGTTTTTGGAACCTCTTGTCTGTGTCAGGTTCCGTGTTGGGCATGGGAAGCAGCAATGAATGAGAAAGCATAGCTTCTCCTCTTGCGGTTGTGTGTTAGTGAAGGAAGTGGATCGTGTCTGCACATTGAACTAAGCGCTTTAATGGAAATAGAGTGGGCTTGCGAGACAGTGGTGGCCAGGGCCATGGGCACTGAGCCTGTGTGCACTGCGTAAGAGATGAAGGAAAGCGGCTTTGGGGTAGTTACGTGAAGTTGAACTTGGGCTGTGCTGGAGTAAGCTACGCATGAGAAGAAGGATAGGAAGCTGGAAGTACAGAGGCCACAAGGAAGAACAGAAATTACTATAAAGAGGCAGACAAAAGCTCAGCGAATGTGAAACTTGAGGAGAGGTTGAATATAGGGGTAGCAATCAAATTTTCATTCTAAGAGCAATATAAAGTCCTTGAAGGGCTGTAAGCATGGGAGGAAATATTACCTGATTTAAATTTTATGAAAATCATCCTGTCATGTAGAGAATATATATTTGAAGTGTTTCAGGGACATAGGGATAGAAAAAAAAATGACACATTAGGTAATTCCTCTAGTAATCCAGGAAAGGGATGGCCTTAGTAGAGGATAAAGGGATGGCAGTGGAGTTGGAGAGTTGTGGACTGGTTCAGGGGATTTCTGGAGATTTGCTAGGTTTTAAATTTTGGGTTGTAGAATGAAAGAAGTCATAACATCAAAGATACCATAAAATTGTGCAGCATTAACATACGTGTTGATTTGTGCAGATTTAACAGGATAATGTCAGAGAAGATTGTTTCTCCATGTTTGATCTTTTACTCCCAGGTAGACATAAACTTATTGGTAAGCTGTATTTTATCTGAAAAATGAAGGAAGACAGAAGACTTAGTGGTTACAAGGTGGGGTTAGGTACGAGACCACCTGGGTTGAATCCCCCGTTCCATTGTGTTAGGTATGTGACCTTCAAAGAATTACTTCATTCGTTAATATCCTTATTTGGGATATGGGGTAATAACTGTATCTACTTATAATGTTATAGCTAGAAAATGAAGCAATTTATTTGAATTAATTATACATTGTGACATATGGTAAATTTGATTTCAACTATTATATTTTTCATCAAGTGAGCATCTCAGGGCATCAATGTAGGTGTCTCCAGAGCAAGAAAAGGTAATCATTTCCTATCTGGATTTTTGATATTTACTTGAGATTAATTGCCTTACTGTTTTCTTTTCATAATCAGTCTCAAAGCATTAGTTGTATCTTTCAGAGAAACGAGCATCTGTTTTAAAACATCTTGTTTACACATAAAGTTCAGGCTAAGCAGAAATATTTTTGCTTACAACTATGAAGGTTAAAATTGAAAATTTTATTTTTCTCAAGACTTGAATAAAATGTTTTATATTTTATCAGCCTTTCCTAATAATACACATAGCCTATGGACCATAAAAATCACCAACAAGTAACAGTTTCTCTCCACTTACATGTTTCATTAACTGCTATTTTTCTGGAAATCTGATTCCCTAAGCATGATATGAGCAGACAACACGGACTTAAAGACAGAGGGAAGAGTGCAACACTGTTTATTGACGTTGCCATACGGAGATTCTGGCAACAGAGTGGATCATTTCTGTCTGGCTCTATGGCTGGCCCTCAGAGGGGAACTTGAGAGCAGGAGCCATAGCTGCAGGGGGGAGGCTCATTAGTGTTGCAACCCTCATCAGTTACCACTTGTTCTTGGCAAGAACAGTCCCTCTTCCCTCCTGTGTGTTTGTACAGCAAGTACCTGATTTTAAAGAATAAGTTTATCTGGCTCCTTTTTCTCATGGCTGACAGAGGAACAAATAGAGCAATAATATTTGTGACATCAACAAGCACAAAAGAGCAATAACTGTTTATTGAGACTTACCGGTTTTCTTATGGCTGTAGAAAAATGGAGGAGAAATTGCTCGCATACAAGAGGAAATAGTAGTTTTGCTTTATTTCACTCACACATTCAGCTTTTATTTCTTCGTGCTGTGCAGTCAGGTGCTCAGAAAGTGTTCTGAGCAGCAGCAGGGGTACTGTGTCAGGAGTACTGTGTCTGCTTTGGCTTGGGAAGGGGAACAGGGACCATTGAAGGAAGAACGGATATGCGTGGAGGAGAAAGGCTGCGCAGACAAAGGGCTCTGTGGAAGTACGCAGAATAAACTTCAAGCACTCCTATTGTATCTGTGTAGTGGAAATACAAAGTGTTGATTTCGAGGTCCAACTTAAACTTCTTCTTCTTCTTTTTTTTTATAGAAGAACCGGGGATTGAACTCAGGCCCTTGCACTTGCCAGGGAAGTGCTTATTCCCTTGAGCCATCTCCCCGGCCCTGCAAGTTAAACTTCTGCTTTGAAGTTGTCAGGATAACTTTGCGATGTCTCGGTAGCAAGGCAGAACCGGCTATGTCTATAACACAGATATTTTCTAGGTTAGCAAAATCCATTGTGACTTTTTAAAAAACAATTTGTAAATCTATGGCCACAGGTACATTTACTCAGGTAAGCAATAAAGTGAAAAGACCCCATGAGCTTTTCATTTAGTAGCTAGGGTTCCAAGAAGAAATGGGCTGTAGATATGCCTCATTATCTATATCATATCTATCTGTAGCATTTATGTAAATGCTTTAAAATTCATATACATTGAAGACTTTCTGTGTAGTGGAAACACCACTTACTCAGAGTATGACTCATGTTTGAGGATGAAATAACGGGAACTGTTTGTCGAGCTCTTGTCTTGCTCAGTGTGGAAGCTTACCTAGCAAAGAGAAGAGGAAAGCCCTCCCATTTATCAACTGGCTTTACCGCCTTTTCCAATGCCTGATACATGACAGGCACTCTGGAAGTATTTATTGAAGGAAGTAGAGTTTATTTATTAAGTAGAGTCTGGCCAAAGAGAAGACATCAGACTACTGAAAAAGAAATATTCCTATATTTATTATATGAGGGCCAGGGAGATGGCTCAGTAGGATAAGCACTTGACTGGCAAACGCAACGATCTGAGTTCAATCCCCGGTTCCGAAAAAAAAAAATTAAAATTTATTATATGAGCAAGTACAATACTTTGAAAGGTGTGTGTGTGTGTGTGTGTGTGTGTGTGTGTGTGTGTGTGTGTTTTGCAGATTAAAAGTATGTGGAAAATGTGAAAGGAATTCTATTTTTCTGTGATTTAAGAATAATAGTAATAGCAGAAGAATAATACACTAATGGCACTTGAGCTTCTAAAATTTCTTCAGTTTTGTTCCTTAAGTTTACTGTTTTGATTCATGTTGGATACACTTGTTTTACTGTGCTGTCATGGGGGATTGGAGAAGGGTTGCTTGGTTAGTAAGGGGTAGGATAATATTCCACATAAACTACATTTCAACTCCTTTTGGTTTTTCAGAACTGGGGATTGAACTCAGGACCTTGCACTCGCCAAGCAGGCATATGTGCCTCTGAGCTACATCACTGGCTCCACTTCAGCTCTGTTAGTTGCTTTCTTACAGTTGATGACCATGAGGTAAATTTGGTACAATTGTTTCTTTTCTTTATAAAGTCAAGGATCCTCCAAGAATCTCCATCACAACTGAAAACAAAGAAGAATAAAACAGAGACTACTATTTTTCTTTCTTTTAGTTTCCTCATTTATACTCCTTTGGGCTATATTGATGAAATAAATAGATTGGAACCTGGTTGATTTGTTAATTTAACACCAATCAATGTAGATTGCTACAGGACTGGCTAAGTTGATGAGGAAAGTCATCAAAATGAATGGATTTGAATAGCCAAATCTACATTGTGTACCCTAACACAAACCTTTCTGTGGTTTGGAGCATCAGTTTGGTGATGAAGCAGGTAATCTTAAAGGGCAAAGTCTTTTTTCTTAGTCTCAAAATATTGCTATTTTAATTCTAATTGTCATTTTATCGCCAAAACAGGATGAATTACTGCTTAAAACTTCATTTCTTGAAATAAAACTAGAAACATTGGGGCTTATATCTATATCTATATCTATATCTATATCTAGATATATGTGAAATACAATAAAGTATTAGTAGTTGATATCTATTGTGAAAACCATATTTTTGCAAGACAAGATACGAAGAAGAATACAGATAATTACATGCACATTTCTGTTGTCACTGGTCATTGTTACGTTTTTAAAGGAGAAATTACACATACATGATCTCATATATAATCTCACATTGATATTGTCTATAAACGCTGATTTGAAACCAGTGATATGGCAAAGACAAGTTTCTCATTTACTATCTTTAGTACAGTAAAATTCACTTCTTGGAAACTGTAGCCAACCAGAGGGCCACTTTCCTATTCATCCTCGTGACTGTTTTCTAGTATGAAGATTGTGCCCAACAGCATTCATTTCTGATCACTTTTCCTCGATGTTTTCATTTCTACAAAGTTTGTTATAATTTGGTGCAATTCATGATAAACTAGAGACACATTTTCACCTTCTTCTCAGGGAGTAGAGTTCTCTTTTAGCAACTCTTTGTTGGATACAGAAGAAGGAAACTGGCTGTATTTCTTTTGAGCTGATTTCTTTTACAAAGCAGTCCACTGGGTTTTGTAGTTGAAAAGAATCAAATAGAAGGAAAACATTTACAAAAGAATTTTTCACTCTCCAAGAAAAGGAATCGCATACTCTGATAAATACAATTCCTTCTGGGATCATAGTGCAATATCATTTGTATAAACATATGTGGATACCCCATTTCTCTTTTAGGTCTTTGAACTAATGCAATATAGACATGACCTCTTTTTTGTGAAAGTAGGGAAATATTGATATAGGAAATAGGAATACTGCTTTTATTTTTTAAATTAATTTTATTGAGAAAGAAATAGCAATGAGGCAGTTTCAAAACAGGTTAGTAGAACAGTTACAATAATTAATATATTGCATATTTTGTCTTCATAGTAGTTATTCATCGTACAAGATGCAGACATGATATCTTGATAAACACTACTAGTACAAATCTTTCTTCTCATTGAGTCAAGAGAAAGTAGCTATGTATCTATCCTAACTGTCTTGTATATACATATATATATTTTTTCACTACAAAATGGTCCTTCATTTATATCTCCCTTTTTTGTTTAGTTTTTGTCAGAGAAAATATACTTCTTATATTTTCAGAATATTTGAAGCTGTATGAAACATTAAGTATCTACATTTATTAGTTGATTCACAAAATAATCAGCTAGAAAATAAATCTGGTCAGGAAGGGGAGGAAAAGAAGATGAAACAAAGAATTAAATATTTTTGTACTAACTCTACACAGAAAATATGAACAGCAAACACAGAATAAATGAATGCATAAATGAGTAAGTAAAATAGATCTGGCAGTATGTTATGAGATGGTGAATTGGCCAAGATGTTTCCCTAGGAGAACTGATGTGGGACTTGATCCCCAATCTGCGGGAAGAGGTAGCACTAATTAAAATGAAATGAGTAATAAGGCCTGAGGGAATAGATGGAATTTGAGCTGGATAGGAGCATAACAGGAAAAGGAGAGTGAGCGCTGTAGCCCTGTGGTCTTGATGAATAGACTGCTCTCAGTTTCACTGAGTTGTGGCTAGAATCTAGTTGGCTCGGGAGTCCTGGAAAGACGAGGACCTTCAGTGGGAAATGAGCTGATGAATCCCCTTTCACTGTTATAACCTGCCCATCTTTATCCCTGGGCATAACCTAAAATGTGTTATGTGACAATGCTGCAGGAGCCCCAGTCTCCTAGGGCTTGCTATTTGCACCACACACCTCTCTGCATCTATTTGCTTTCAGTTTAGTGCTTTATGTAAAGTGACATCATTTGTTGTTCTTGCCTTTCCATCCATCCTGATAACTTCTGCCTTTAATAAAAGAGTGGTCAGTCTGTTACTAAACTACCATCAAAAGTTTTAGGACTTTTTATTATTTATTTTTTTCCACCTATTCTTGGTGTTATTTTCCCATTCATATTGCTTAAATAGCCTAACTCTACAGTCTATTTAAAGGTTTATATCATGTGCACAAGTGGATTCTTACAACATTTAGGGAAAAAAAGGCACATAAGCCTTGAAAATGGTGATTTCATTATGCTTAGAGTACAGTCCAAGTATGTAGTTTTTGTTATAGAATCTTACTGAGGACTGAAATACAAGTGTTTAGGAAAGGGCTGTATTACCAAAATCTGTCTGATACAAGGTCAGTTGCAGCCAGGCCTGAAGCCATGTTTATATTAGCTGCTAGCTTGCCTGGACTGTTACTTGGACTGTTATTCTTACATGGTTCCCTGTGTTCCCTGTGATAGTGTCCGTCTCTCCTTTCCTCAATTCTTAAAATCCATCCCTTTTGCTTCCTAGAATCTATTTCTTTTTAATTTTGCTATTGTTATTTTTTCTGAGGCAGGGTCTTGCACTACAGTTCAGGCTGGCCTTGAATTCACTTTGCAGCCCAGGATGGTCTTGAACTTCCAGAGGTCCTCCTACCGCAGCCTCCTGAGTGCTGGGGTTATAGGCGTGTGTCACCATGCCCAGCTCCATTTCTTATTTAAAAATTATTAGTACATATTTGTCATACCTGATGATTGCATTCCTTGTAGGTCACTGCTACGTGTACATAACAAATAATTTTTAAATCCTCTTCTCCTTCCTCCATGTCTTGGTCCTCCTCCATTTGCAAAAAATCCATCTCCATGTTTTCTTTGATCTGTTTTTTCTTTTGATCTTTAATGTACTTATAGTTTGTATTTCTCATATAAGAGAAACCATGTGATTTTTAAATTTATGTGTCTGATTTATTTTACTTAATGTTATGAGTTTTTTTTTTGTTGTTGTTATTTTTCATATTGGGAGATAGAGTCTTACTATGTAGTCCAGGCTGGCTGGCTTTCTTTCTTTCTTTCTTTCTTTCTTTCTTTCTTTCTTTCTTTCTTTCTTTCTTTCTTTCTTTCTCTCTCTCTCTCTCTCTCTCTCTCTCTCTCTCTCTTTCTTTCTTTCTTTCTGATGTATTGGTTGCTACAGGGTCTCACTATGCAGCTCAGACTCATAGTGACCCTCCTGTTTTCAGCCTCCCCAGCTCTGGGATTACAGGAGTGAGCCACCATGCCTGGATTCAGTGGCTGGCTCAGCTGGCTCTGGGGGTGGGGCTGGTGTGGCATGTGATGCCGGGGATTGAATCGAGGTACCTGCACTTGCCTAAACTTGCCTAAGCAGGCGCTTTAGCCCGCTGAGCTATCTTGCCAAACCCTAGATGAGTTTCTTGCCTGCAAAAGATTATTAAATTTTGGTCCAGTCTGCCAATTTGTGTCTTTTAGTTGGGGAGGTGAGGATATTTAATTGTAGAATTATAACTGGAAGATCATGACTTCTTTATGTCAGTGGGTTGTTTTTGAATTGTTGACTCCTTTATTTTTTCCTTTCTGTTTAGTAACTTGCTATGCTTGCTGCCTTCTTTTCATTTCACTTTTTTTTGATCCTCCTGTCTCAGCCTCCCTAGGGCTGGGATTATAGGAATGAGCCACCATGTCTGGTTCCTACTTCAGTCCTTTCTTGGTGCCTGTTTTGGTGTTCACAAAGTTGTTAAGGTGCTCTTTGTCATGGAATGTCCTGACTTCCCCATCAATTTTGATAGATAGTTTTGCATGGCATATTAGCATGGATTGGAAGTTGCTTTCCTTTTAGGACTTGACCTACTTCATCACAAGCTTTCAAGGACTTTAAAGTTTGCATTGAGAAGGGTGCTGTAATCCTGATGGGTTTATATGTGAGTTATTTTTCCTTTCTCTGACAGATTTTAAGATTCGTTTTTGTTCTGGACTTCTGAAGATCTGACTGTGTGGCAGAGAACATCTTTATTATCACTTTTATTTGTCATTTTGCAATCCTCCTTGCCTGTCTGTTGAGTTCCTCTTACTTGCAAAGTTTTCCGTAAAGAGACCTTTTTTCATGTGTGTTTTCTTCTAGTTTCTCTCTAACTCCAATTACTTAATCTTCTTTGTGACTTCCAGTAGCTGTTGGATGAATTGTTCTTGCTCTTCTAGTGTTGCTAAGGTGTGTGTGAGTACATCATTGTGGGATTGCATTTTGCCATGCCTCCCGTCACTTTCCACTCCAGCCACCAGAGTAATCATTTAAAAATATAAGTTCTCTGCTCAAGGAGAACTGTGGAAGCTCTCTCCTTCCACAGTTCTGTAGAGGCCCACATGACCTTGCATGGACCATGTCATCTTTGACACCACCCTGAATGGGGTGTTGCAGCCACACCACCCATCTTGCCATTTCTTGGGTCATCAAAGCACATTCTTACCTCATGGCATCGCCTGGCTCTCTGCCCTGCCTGGAGCATCACTTCCCTCGATTTCTGTACATGCCTGTAGTTGGTTCCATAGCATTTCCTCCCTATTCGTATCAACCTGGAACCTCCAAATGAGGTGAGCTTATTCAGAAGTGAGCTCTTTGAAGATGTAATCAAATGGATCTTAAGAAGAAATTACTCTAGATTTAGAGGGGCTCTAAATCCAAAGTTGAGTGTTCCTATAAGTATAAAGAGAGGACACAGAGACCTTGGGATAAAGGCCATGTGAAGATGAGGGCAGAGATCAGACTGGTCCCGCCACATGTTATACAGGTACATGAATCATAGAGTCAGTTTGTAAATTCTGTTTTCTCCCCACTGAAATGTGAGATACCTGAGCACTTTGTATATCTTGTTTTCAGATGCATGCCTTGGGTCTAGAAGGACGTGAGCACGTACTAGACAGTAAGCACAGGAAGTAAACTGAGTAGGTGGGTGGCATATCCTGTATTTTGTTTTCTAACAACAGCAACTTTTTTCTGGGTCTTGGAATGAAGTCTAGGAACAGCATGCTGTCAGGATGAGGGCAGAGGTCTGTGTTCTACTGGTACACAAAATTGGGATTTTCAACAGTTTCATGTTTGCTTCAATATCTGAATTTTTCATCTGGAAATTAAAAAAAAATTCCTCCTTGAGAGTGAAATGCACAATAAAGAAGGCTTTTACTTAGAAATTTTGTTGTTGTTTTTTAATGGTAGAAATTTTCTGCTTCACCTATCCCTGAAGGAAACCTTGGGCATCTTCCTGTGGCCTATCCATTTCTGAGACTAGGCATTCGATATGCTCACAAGAGAGAGAGATACCCAGTATCGTCCCAATTTTTCTTGGATCTAATTTATGTTAGGATGTTATTTGATACCAAATCACTCAAGTTTTTGAGGCTTAAGTGTTAGAGTTAATTATTTCAGTTTCTCCTTTAGTTAGCTGTGATAATAATTCTATGTTTATAACAATTAAAAATTAGGATTGATTGTTTTGTTAACAGTAGAAGGTTTTTAAAGGGTTTCAAAAGGAATAATAGCAACATGCAAGATGGATTTTAAGCAGGCTGAGAAATGATTAGGAAAAGAGTCAAGAGGTGACTTTTTTTTTTTTACTTTATTATTATTATTTTTTTTTTTTTAGGGAAGGGTCTACAGAGTGTTTGCCTGCCCTCTATCATTTACTTTATTTTATTTGTATTTTTTAAAAATTTTATTTATTTATTTATGTGTGTGTGTGTGTGTGTGTGTGTGTGACCAGCTCAGCCCACCAGGGGGCGGGGCTGGCTGGCATGTGGTGCTGGGGGATTGAACTGTGGTCCGTGTGCTTTGCTAAGCTTGTTCTAAGTAAGTGCTTTAGACCGCTGAGCCATTTCACCAGCCCATTTATTTGTATTTTTAAAAAATAATTTTATTGAGAAACAAACAACGAGAGTTTCAAAACTGATTACAAGCACAGTTTCAATAATTAATATATTGCATATTGTTGCCTTAGTGGTTATTCATTCCTGTCCACAAACACTATTAGAACAAATCTCTCTATTCATTGAATTAAGAGAAAGTAGCTGTATATCTATCCTAACTATTTTGAATATACAGATACAAAATGGTCCTGCATTTACATCCCCCTTTTTTGTTTAGTTTAGTCAGAGATGGGTAGTCCATTGCCATTTAAATACTGTAGGTGTGTGAATTCAGCACAATATTCCAATATAGTCCAGTAGTCCATAATAGTAGTGGGTCATCTGCAGGACTGGCAATGTCAGAAGTTGTTGACATGAGCCCTTCACAGCTCAGCCTATTAATATGGCTTTATTTTCTATGCTTCCTTTTTATACTTTTCTGCTGGAGGTGACTTTAAATTCAGAGAAGTGGTAAAAACCTGAGGTACACATGTGGCAGAAAAAAGGAAGAGATGGAAAAAGGAGGGTTGGAAAAAATTCAGTAGTATTTGTTACATCAAAAAGTTTCCTTGTGATGAGTAAGGATAGAAAAGATTGAAATGATCAAATAGTGTGCTTTTGGGATTTTGAGGGTGTACAAAACAAAACATGGAACCACAAGAAAAGAAATTGGGCTGGCAAAAGAGCTCAGGGGGCTAAGCGCCTGCTTAGGCAAGTGCAGGGACCAGGGTTCGATCCCTGGCACCACATGCTGCGCCCGCCCCACCCTGGGGCAATGAGCCAGCCCCTGAGATCAGGCGCACTCCTGTAATCCCAGTGCTGGGAGGCTGAGACAGGAAGATCACTGTGAGTCCCAGCTGGTTAGTGAGACCCTGTACAAAATACATTAAAAAAAAAAGAAAGAAAGAAATCAACTGAAAAGACAAGATAGGCTTCCTTGGGACACCCCGTATGGTTTGAAGTGCTGGCAGGGTAGCATAGAGATGGTCAAGATAAACAAAATGTGACTTTTATCTATAACTCAATGCTTCTCTGCCACAAGGAAGGATAAACTTGGGTCATTGTGGGAAAGCAGATGCATCTTGGGATCATAATATTAAGTGTAGCAAATGACCAAAGTATTCATCCAAGCACCCGCTCCCCAGGATGAATGTGATCCGTGTGCACTGCAAGAGGAAGTGACAAAAATAAAACTTAGAAGAAGTTTCTGAAAGATTCAGATGTTGATCTGAGAATTACTAATATTGAGGGGACAGGCCATCACAGAAAAGCACATCGGATAAGAGACAGGAAGAGAGCCCAAGATGTCATTCTGTGTTCTAATTCTATAGTGAGGGTGCCCAGAGTGGGAAAGCTTTCTGTCAGAAAGAAGTCCACTGGAAAACCACACACTAGCCTCGCTGTCTTTGACACTGTAAAATCAGACGCTGGTTGCTTTTGATCTGGCTTTGCTCCCCTGCTTTAAAGTGCCATGTTCTTTTCTCTTTTTCTAGTTGTTTATTTATTTAATGAAGGGACCAAATCCAAATTCTGTTGAGTGAAATTATTTCGGTAACTCTGGCCGAGTCTTACACGGTCTAAAGGTTATATTACAGCATTACCACACATTTGGCACAGGGCTCAGGAAAGTCTTTTACACAAAAGGCCAGAATCAGCATAGAAATGAGTGAAGAATATAGTATTTCCTCTTTTTGTATAAAAGAAGTAAGTCTTTCTGTGTAGATATGTTGGCAAAATACACTTAAATCTAAACATACTTCAAACAAATGCCTTTCTTTTGGAGAATAAAAATAGTTTAAAGTAATTTCTCTTCCTGATATTTTCTTGCCTTGATACAGATGAATTTCTCACCCGTGAGGCTGCTTTATGGATCATACAGTTTGCTCTGCAGGACAGTAACGTATGAAGTCTTGTGCACACCAGAGTTCTGT
The DNA here is from genome assembly GCF_000260255.1 of Octodon degus. Classification (NCBI taxonomy): domain Eukaryota; kingdom Metazoa; phylum Chordata; class Mammalia; order Rodentia; family Octodontidae; genus Octodon; species Octodon degus. Next base: position 1,382,505 of record NW_004524711.1, on the reverse strand, counting down.
TTTGATTTTAGTTTTGGGGCACTGGAAGTTTGAAACACGTTTACAAAGGAGAGGTGGCAAATAATTCTGGGGCATTTCTGACTTTGCTTTACTTTGTTTAGTAGGGGTAGAAAGGGCATGGAGTGGAGGACAGGGTGGAAAGGCTCTACCTCTGTCTACCGGCAGGACTGCCTTGCTTCGCTTTCCTGGGCCATAAGGGCAAGGACCTCTCCTTTATAGTGTTGTGTGGAGAATGAAGGTGGTAGACAGGAAGCCGGAAGCACACGGATCAGGACACAGATGTTTTGGATAGAATATGGGCCACCAAATTCTTTCTTTTTCTTTAAGGGAAGGGTCTACAAGGTGTTCAGGGTCTCACTACTAGATCAGACTCATAGTGATTCTCCTGTTTACAGCCTCCCAAGAACTGGGATTACAGGTGTGCACCACCATGCTCAGTCTCAATTGCTGTCTCAAAGGCAGGCCCGGGGATCGAACCCCCGGCCCCTGTGCCTGATTGCTGGCGCTTGAATCTGCTCAGTTATTTGGCTGGCCCTGGGCCAAAATTTTTTTCTTGCATGTAAATATTAATAGAAAACTTTCAATAGCTGAGTTAATTTACAGCAAAAGATATAAAGCTGAAGAGTGAATATGTTTACTCTTAGCGTTTAAAATTCTTTTGTCATTTTGAAAGATGTAACTTAGAAGCAAACTTTTGATTCGTTGGAACCCTTTTATTGTTTAATTTGGCACCGTTGGGAGGCAGCTTTGCTTGCATGGAGAAAAGGTAAGAACACAGGTGCTTGCACAGATATTTCCAACGGACCATAAGGGCTGGGAAAATACCACAAACTGCCACCATCCTAGTTGCCTTAGGATTTTGGAGACATCTGTTGGTTATGATACTGAGAATAAAAACCTGCTCTTTTGTGACAATGGGGACATTTCTTTTCAAGGAGCCACTGGAGCATTACGGAAGGCAATGTCCCTGAGAGACGGGTAATAGGTCATGTCATGGACTGTGTTTGGAGCTGCCTTCCTGCTCCGCAGGCCGGGGGAGGGGCGGGGACAGACTCACGGGAGTGCGAACAGGCAGGGGCGTCTCTTCGGTGAGCGCTGGTTTCCCGACTTTACAGGTGGTTTTAATTAGAGGAAAGTAACGTTTAACTTGTTTACATAGAAATTATGTACAAGCATAATAGAAATTTCCCTAAGTAACATATTTATAAGATAAAATGTTGTTTTGGAGGCCTAAGGTTTTCCTACTGAGTGTGCTTCCCTCCCTGGTACTGGATCCCTTCCATCTCCACCATTTCCAGATAATTGGCCGATATCTAATTTCTCTTGTGATAAAACATGGCCCATTAAACTGGTGTTGCTACCTGTGTTTAAACTCTGAGAATCTCAAGGAAACGTAGTTCAAAAGGGACTGGGGAAAGGAGGTCCTAAAAACAATATGGTGATAGCGCTGTCACACTGATCCCAGTAAAGTAGCAATAACAAAAATATTTCAATATCCTTCCAAGAGCTGGAATTACGGGCGCGCACCACTATGCCCAGCCTCAATCACAGTCTCAGTGCACCCCGGGGGAAGGGGGATCGAACCCCTGGCCCTCCCGCCTGCTTTCAGGCACTTTAATCTGTTGAGCTATCAAATCAAATATTTTAAATAAAGGGTGTGTGCAAGCAATGAAAAGAGGAAAATCACAGGAGCCTGCGGACATGTTAAGTATTTGTAGGACATGTTAAGAAGAATACGAATGACGTTAAAAAATGAGACAGTGAGAGAAGTCTTTTAAACTGTTACTGAAAACAGGGCTGCCAAATAGCTCAGCTGATTAAAGCGTCTGCAAGCCGGCACAGGGGCTGGGGTTCGATCCCCGGGCCTGCCATGCTGCACCTGACCCCGGGGCGCTCTGAGACAGCAATTGAGACTGGATATGGTGGCACATGCCTCTAATCCCAGCGCTTGGGAGTCTGTAAACAGGAGGACCACTGCGAGTCCGATGTAGTAGTGAGACCCTGAACACCCTGTAGACCCTTCCCTAAAGTACAAAACAAACAAACACCCAAACTATTACTGAAAACAGAAGAAGACCGGGAAGGCAGGGCTCACTGTGAGCAGGAACTCCTCTTTACTGGTTATTTTAGTCTGGAGGAAAACCACACTGCTGTCCCTGGAGAGTGCTGCCCACCACAGCAAAGCAGCAGCTTCCCAGCTCGCGGTTGGGCGGACCTGGGGAAAGGCAGTCGCCCAGAGGCGGAGCCGGAGCCGGAGCTGGGCTCCTGCGAGGTAGGCTGTATTTAGGCTAGTTCTCTATTGCTGGGGCCATTTTCCCTCCATATCTCAATGATTTGAGTGCAAATTTGCTGCTTTGCCTAACGTTCAGCTTTTCTTATAAAGTGAAGAAATAAAAATATACTAAAACTAAACATTTGAATGAAAAATAGTGAAGTAACAACATCATATCTAAATTATTTAGAAATCACACATTTTCTAAAATGAAAGTGTAAAATTGGGGTGGAATAAAGGGATAAAAATGATCAGGACATCTATACATGCATCCCTAATATATATCTATATCTATATCTATATCTATATCTATTCCCAAATATATATAGAATTTCTCTAAAACAAATCTAACTCTCACATATCACAAACTCTAAAAGCAAAGCAACAACAACAACAACAACAACAACAACAACAAAATAGTCCTTCTGTTTAGAATTTTCATAAAGAACCTCTTCCTGAGTCTGAGTGAATTTCTCTACTGCAAATACTTGCATGCCCCACTCCCTTCAGTGGTAATAAATTCAGAGTACTTAATAGTTTCAGAAGACCCATTTTTCTGTTTTATTTCTGATTCGTTCACTTTCAATCTTAGTGGAAAGAACACAAGCTATACAGTCAAATCTCCTTCTAAATTCCAGCTCAGCTAGCTTTTGATGTGTCTTTGGGGAAGTTGTTTATATTTTGTTTTAGTTTCCTCATATTATAGTTCATATGGCTGCAATACATTAAAAGGAATGCACTAAGATATACACAATGTTTGCTAAACACTTAGCACATCTATATTTAGTGCTCAAAATATATGTTTGTTTTCTTACGTTTGCTTGTAGGCAAATCCCTGAAATTCCTGAGACTCTTATAAAGGGGGAAAAAATAAACCAACCTATATTTTAACATAGAGCAGGCAGGTTTTATCTATGAAAGTCGGGAGAAATACATTGCTTTACATTTTTTTCATGTAAGTGTGATGTACAGCAGGCATTTATCTGACCTAATGCAATATTACTTTCTAAAGAAATCTCATGCATACTAACTAGGCAATGTATGTGACACATATTCAGTAAGCACTCTGGTCTTAGGAGGAAATTCTAGTGCCAGCCATATCCATATCACAAATGTTTTGCAAAATATATAGCAGTGTATCATAAACTGCAAAATATTTTCTAAATATCTTCTTTGTAGCTGATTTCCTTTATGCAATTCATTGCATTCATTAAATGAATATACTTAGTGTATCACCTTGTTTTGTCTTTAAATAATATTTTTCTTCATAGTGTCATTTTCTTTGAAAGAAAAAATGACTCAGGAATGTAGCAGATTAAATAGCTCTGAGGGCCTTTGAAACACCGCTGGGCGATGTGGAAATAACCTAGACAATAATACTTGCTCTAAGCAGTGGAAACGTAGGCTGTTCTGAACAGAGGCACCTGCCTTCCTCTGTGTGGGCGTTTTACCAAACAGCATCAAACACCTCCGAATGAGAATTTCAGTTTGCAGGATACTGACAGGCTCCCATGTTGAGCATTCCTTGCTTTCTGTTTCACTTTTTTTAATGAAATAGATTGTTCTAACCCTAGGGATGGGCAACCCATCCTCTTTTGAACAATTGCAATCTATGTTTCAAAGCTAAGGTTTAAAAACTATTCCTTTAGACTGCAACGTTTATTGAAAAAAAAGATAAACAGAAACAAAAAAAATTTAAAAAAAGTAGTCTATATGTCCTGGCTACAAGAGAAAAACAAATCAAGCTACATTTTCAGAAGAACAGCAGAGCGCTTTCCGTGAGAAATGGCAAACGCATCAAGGCATTGTTTGTAGATATTATTTGTGATAGGCTTGATATACGGCACAACTTTCCAAGCCAGCAGAGTATTGTCTCCTTACAAATCTCATCAGGCCAGCGGTGCTCCGGCTGTGGGCTGGCTTATCAGCTCCAGCCAGAGTGCGCTGCACTTTCACGCACCTTCGTAGCCTGAGAGGAAAATAAATTGTACCCAAGCAGTTAATAAGCAGGAATTATTGTGAGCGAGATGCACGGTGTTATCAGCGAGCATCGTGTTTTACTGATTCAATGCTGATTTGCCAAAGGAAGGGGAAGCCACCCTTTCCTGGCCAGGAGATGGAAGTTTTCTTCCAGTAGTGTCGTTTCAAATGCATTTGCTGTTTTCCTAGCTCAAGAAGGGAGCATTGTCTGTTTTTGATGCGCCTTGAAATGGTACTGAAGACGTGACTCCTGTTTTCTGTGATTTGCCAATTGCTGTTTGTATTCATGGAAGGTATTCAATGAAACGTTTGTTTTTGTTTTTTGAAATAAGTGTACAGGAGCAACAGGTACCTAAATGTAGGTTTTAAAGTGAAAAACACATAAATGTAATCTGCAGCAATATGACTGAATTCTTTGGGGAGTCCAGGGTCTTTAAAACTTTCAGTTATTTGGGTTAGTAATTGTAGTGCCCAAGTGTTTGTATGTGAAGAGAATGATTAATTGAATTTAGTAGTTGTTAGCTGTTATATAGCGTACGATATTTGCTATAAAAAGAGATGAAGTCCTTTTGTTCTAAGTAATCAAGCTCTAGAATTTTACTAATACTTGATCATACAAAGGTGCAATAATTTTTGTAAGACCAGAGGACTTTTACATGAGAAAATCACACTGACTAGTGAAGTCCAAAATCCAAGAAAACTCATATTTTGAATTACTTTTGCTCACTTTACATTTAGAAACATGGCTGGGGAGGCCATGAGTAGAATAAGCGCCTGCCTGGCAAGCACAGGGTCCTGAGTTCAATCCCCAGTACCATAAAGCAAAACTAAACAAAACAACAACAACAACAACAACAACAACAACAACAACAACACACACACACACAGTGAAATAGTATTATATGGTATAGGAAATCAATCCCAAATTTTAGTAGTTTAGCCCCACAAAAATATACTTTTGCCTATTAAGAATGCTGTGTGCATCTTCTTTGTTCCTAAGCAGCTCTTGTTCTCCCTGGTGAGTTGGAGATCCAAGGGGTTATCGCTTGTGGCTCCATCATCTCTGAAGGTCTTTTGTCTTTTTTTTTTTTTTTTTTTGTACTTGGAATTGAACTAAGGACCTTGTGCTGCCAGCCACTGAGCTATCACCCTGGCTCCTTCCTTAAGGTCTTGAAGTCCTTAACATTCAACTGGAGAAAGAGATGACTCTGGAAAGGAATGCCTGACTTAAAATCCCAGGGCTGGAAGAGACACACACATATCTGCTAATATTCTATTCATGAGACGTAGGCAGTCTTCTAGTGCGTAGCAGAGGGTGGGCGTGGTCTGCTGGACTTCTGAGGCTTTATAACTGTGAGATCTAGCACACTGGCGATCACTGACAAGCCCATTACCTCACTGGTGAAGGAAGGATTGTCAAGAATAAAATGGCCCGTAGACAGCCTGCCAGCGCAGTGTTCCCGGGTTTTCTTGGCATGTGTAGCAAAACCTCAAGGTCACCGAGGACATGTCAAAGGGATTTCTTTCTCTCATTATTCATTCAATAATTAAGACATGAAGGACAAATTCTGTGTTAATAAAGAAATTAACAATGCAGTAGAAGAAGAAAATGAAGGTCTGTTTCTGATTGAAAACCTGTTTAAGGCAGTGATCTTCAAGACTTGCTTCTAGGTTTTGTTTTTTTTTGTATCATGGATTGAACTGAAGACCTTGCACTTGCCAGGTGGACACTTATGCCACTGAGCTATGTACCTGGCTCCTCACTTCTAGTTTTTAAAAGAGAAGAATCTTAGTTTTTCTCTTCCAATGAACTGACAGTTAATCTAAAATTTCTGCATTTTCAAAGGAATGCTAAGTGATTCTCCTTAGAGAAGCAAGTAAAGTATCTCTAATTAGAAAATCTAAAATCCAAACCAGTTCTGGTCCCAGGAATTTTGGAGAAAAGATACTTTGATAATACAAGGGGCATAGTATGAGAAAAAATTGCTTTAAGACAGAATTCTTCTATGTCCTGAGTCTTAATTGACCTCGGAAGGCTAGGGCCAAAATGTTGGCTTTCCTTGCGGCCCTCCTTTTTCTCTAATTTTGGTCTGCAAACTTAGGTTGTTAACCATCCAGAAGACAAGCTTATTGTTATTACCATACAACCTAGGCTGTTAAGCTTAGCCTCACTATCTGTCTGAATATCAAACATTTTAGGCATAATATGGAACAGGTATTTTTCATCAAGTATTGATATGTTGAACTTTAAGTCCCTACAGAATATGATGAAAAAACATTTACAAAAGTAAAATCTATTTTAAAAATAGGCATAAAGAATTATATAATTCTTATGTTTACACATAAGTCCAGAAATCCAACCATATACAACCTTGTAGCAGGGCAGTCCTGCAACATTCCTTTTCCTGTCTCCTGCATTTATTCACCACTCCCCTCTAAAGACAGGGACACATAAATAGGTAGATAGAAAGAAAGAAATAAAGAAAGAAAGAAAGAAAGATAGATAGATAGATAGATAAAATAGCTAGTATCAAGTGCTCGTAAACTCTGAACAATTCCAAGGGGGATAGTTTCCAAGGTCCAGTTTTCAGGGATTGGCTTCCAGAGTGGCCCAGAAAACTCTTACTAGCTGGCTCTGAGTCACCTTGTATTTAGGAACTAATGTTTTTAGGCTTTGGCATTTTCCTTCTGTGATACCAGCCCTAGTACTTTCAAATTTCATAAATTTTAAAGCCTTGGCTACTAAAAAGTAATTTGAGGAGAAGCTACCTCACTATCTCTCTCTTTTATGTCCAACCCTCCAGTAGCATGGCTTTTCTTAATTTGTGTAGATAATGAGGAATATTACTTCATTTTTGTGAAAAGCTGATTTTTCCCCCTGAACCTTCCTGAAAGCATTAGTGCTCACCATGAAATGAAATATGTCTTTATTTGAAGACGGAAAATGAAGGAAAGAAACAAACAATAATTAAATCCCCTAAATAATGTGAGCTTTGTGGTTAAATCTCCATGCAACTCCTTGAAAATTTAATAAGGGTATAAAGGCTGTTTTCCATTTGTGTGAAACAGTGCCACATTTCTCCTCTCTATGAAATTGTCTCTGGTTAAAAGGTGCCTCACAATTTAGGTACCTGAGTATCTAGCTTGAGAGAATTTTATGCGCCTATTTTTTAACTCAAGTCACTCATGTACAACCATATTATCTCACATCAAAGTAGGATATAAAACCAAGAGACTAGGTGAGGGAAAAAAGTCAGAGATGAATGTCATATTATACGATCCAATTACACACAACTTCTGACTTACATATGCCTGACTTACGAATGTCCTTGCATTTATAAATAGGCCCCAGAGAGGGTCAGCGGAATTCTCTCCTTATCTCTTCGCTCTTCCTACCACATGTAAACATCTCCCAGGCTATGCCATTCTGTACCTGTTAGGCTTTCACATCTGACAGCTAAATAAATCAGAATTAGTAATAAGTAGGATAAGAAAGCAGGTATTGTAGGGACAAACAAGTATAGATTTCATCTAACTTTTTTCTTACTGCCCAATCCTCTTCTATTTTTTTGGCCAGCTCAGCCCACCCTGAAGGCAGGGCTGGTGGGGCATATGGTGCTGGGGCTTGAACTGCGGTCCCCTATGCGTGCCTAAGCTTGTCTAAACAGGCACTTTAGACCGCTGAGCTATCTTGCTGGCCCCTGCCCCATCCTTTTCATCAACCCCCGTGTGATTTTTATTTTACAGCATGGATGCCCACCAATGATCTGCTTTCTATGTCTGTGCCTCACCTTGGATTTTCTGTAAGGACGCGGGGGCTGAGCCACTTAGAGTCCATAGGACAGGGTTTTCTGCTGGACAGAAGACTGTGGAAGAGGGAGGGGGTAAAATTATGGCTCTCTGCGAGAAATGTATTTTAACAGACTGTGCTGGAATGTGGAAGCTTTTTCTACTGGAATGATACTGATTTTGAATAATGTCCTATTTTAGATGCCATGAATACACAGTTTGATTATAGCAAGATATTGATAGGTATATTTTGATCCTCACTATAAATGTAAATACCATTACACTTGTTTAAACTATTGGTGGATCAATACAATGAAACTAGAAAATTAAAGTTCTTAGAACTTTGCTTTCGCTATACTTAACAGAGTGGGCAGTTCAAGTTTATTTCTTTCCCTTAAGATTTTTTTTTTTTTGCCCATGAGAACAAATTTCACAAATTCCAAATGACTTAACAAATGCATGTTTGAAAACATATCTATTACATTTGTTGGCCTAGGAATTGGATGAGATATACCTTTTCTAGTAGGCCATTCTGTCCTCACAAAGCCCACCGTGGGGTTGGGGTCCCAATTGAACAAGGTCTGAGCTTTCAGTGTTTGGACAACCGTTACACAGCACGACCAGAGCCTATGCCATGCTGTTGTGCAAAGGCTTTTATTAATCAGCTAGGATGAGCTAATCAGATTGTTACTCCATGAATGTTTAAGAAACCATTATTAATCAGTGGAGGCTGCTGGGGCTGAACAACCTGAGACCAGCAGAGGCCAGCAGGTCCTTGGGTGGTATACAAGCTGCCTTAGCCGGGGGCTGTGGAGAATCGGGGGTGGAGGAGGCCCCAGCCCCTGGGGGAGCCACGTGGGAGGCCAGGGGGCTGAAGGGGGAGCAGATGCACTTTGAGATTGTTCACATCCTGTTTCCTGTGCGCCTGACAGCTGATGCATTGTGCTCTTGGCTTTGGGCCAAGAGCTCAGGGTTCTCTTGTTCCTTTAGTCCTTTGCTTTTCTTTAGCCCTTTGCTTTGGCTCAAGCAGCACCTGGTCCATGTCCCTGGAGTTCTCAGTCTCCTGCTTTCCCTCAAGTCTCTTGTTTCCCTGCAGTCCTGTGGAAGTAGCACAGTCTGTGAATGCATGTTAAATGGGTGACAGACGTAATATCCAGTGTTAAATAGAATATATATCTCTTCTGATAAGAATTGTGCCTTGATTTCTCCCATTCATATTAGAAGCTGATTGGGCCAGGAAGATAGCTCAGTGGCACATCACCTGTCTGGCAAAGGCAAGGTCCTGAGTCTGAGTTTGACTCCCAGTATCAAGAAAAAAAATTGTATTCAAGACCTGCAAGATAGCTCAGTGGACAAAGCACCTGCTTAGGAAAGCACAGGGACCAGTGTTTGATCCTGGGTACCACATGCTGTGCCAGACCAGTGCTGAGCCAGCAATGGAGACTAGGCATGGTAGTGCACGCCTGTAATCCAGGGCTGGGAAGGCTGAGACAGGAGGATCATTATGAGTCCAAGCTGCGTGGTGAGACCCTGCGCAAAGTACACTAAAAAATGAAAAAAAAAAAAAAGAAAAAGAAAGAAAAGAGAAAAGAGTTGTATTCTTGCAGAGTTCACACTGATCTTGTAACCATAGAAAGCCCTGGTTAGTGAACAAAAACAGGTCTGAGAGCATAGGCCTTTGACATTACCTGTTATATTCTTGGGGTTGAAGTGGGAGAAGTTACTTGATATCTTTTTCCATTTCCTCCTAGGTTGGATTTATTTCAAGGATACTGGATCACTGAGCAATAAACTGATTTTCAGGCAGCACCATCTCCTGGAGACCCAGTATTGTGGTACTTTGGAAGCAGGCATAGATCTAAGCTCAAGATGGTCATTTCCTCTTGTCAGGTGGCTAGTACAGTTAGTAACTTAAGAACAATGAGATTTAATTTTTGCAATTCTCTTCTGAGTCAGATGTATAAAAGTTATAAAATCAATACATGTTATGGGTAGCCAAAGAGATACAAAGGTGTATAGAATTGTAATTCTTTAACTTTCCTTGGCGATCTTGCCATTTGAATGTAATTCCTGTGCTCCTTCAAGGATACATGAACGTAACACCCCTAACACATCTTAGCACAGACTCAGAAAAATCTTTATTGAATGCATAAAATAAATTATACACTTGTCATATATAGGCCTTCCTCCAATTTATATAAATAAGTTCAACTGTGCACATTATCTTGACATGTACTTTTATTGATGTGATTTCTTACTGTTTCACTTTTTTAACCTAAAAAAACCCCAATGTGGTAATAGAGTTTCATGTATATGCATCATTGGGCACTGAATCTTTCTTTTTTAAGAAGATATTCCTCAAAATAGGGTGCTGGGTCTAAAGGTAGACACTTCACATTTTTTAAAAGAGGTTTTATAGGTTACTTTGCACAAGTAGCTGTAGTAATTCACACACTCTTCATCAATGTGTGGTTATAGGACTATTAAAAGGATACAATTAATCACATGTCACTTCTTTCTCTGTAGATAGGGTTCCTGATACATGGTTGTTTCAAAAGGCCCTTTTCCCTTTTCTTCCATTCTCTGTGCTTTCTCTTTTCACCAAAACAATTTTTATTTCCAGTGTTTAATTGGATACACACAGTCTCCATACTTTTTTTTTTTTATTACTTGCTGTGTCTCATGAAAATTCTGGTATTTTTCTGTCTCTCTCAGTTTACAGCTATAAGAAGTTTGAAATGTGTGGACAATAAGGTCTGACCTACGATTAAATTAGTTTCTTTAGACAAAACTTAGAAATTAGTGAAAAGTCCAAAGCTAGGTGACTATGTTTCATGGTTTGCCCAGCGCAATTTCTACTTCTGTTTGCTTTTGTAATTTTCTTTGTTTAGTGCCTTGTTTTCATTTGCTCAAGTGCCTCAGTTTGAGTGGCAATCCTTCCTAAAGCTAAGCATGGTCTATTTAAGCCAAAAGGAAAAGGGAGAAATGAAAACTTAAAGATGAAAATTTGGGGACAAAATTTGTCACCACTTTACCGCAGGGGGACTGAATTGCCAACTTGGCAACAAATGTATTAAATAAGGAGGAAATGGAAGTAATCAATGCAGCTTTTCTTCTTTTACCTGGATGAGTGAAGATGAAAGCTTTCAGGTGAGTGTGTCTGAAAGATGGTCCTCGCTAACATGAGGAAGAAGATTTATATAGTGCCCGTACAGTACTGCTTTGTCTTGGGAACCAGAAATGTGCGGTGTTTATTAAGTGGGTTTCTGTTTTTGTTGAACAGGTATTTTTCTCTTACGACTTGGTTCCATGAGATGAGCACGTCTTTTTGCATAATTTGTATTTGATGTATGTGTGAGCCCTCGATTTGCACAGACCGTATGGAAACTCCACGAGTGCCCTGGGAGCCGGGGGACGCGGTGATTAGCCACGGGTTCTGCTCTTTGTGAGGCAGATGAGCAGAGCTGGGAAACAAAAAAGGAATCGCAGAATTGTTTTGTTGCCCTTATTTTGTCCTTTGCTTGGTGATGCTTCCCTAAGAATAAGCAAGTAAAACAAAATAAGGAGAAGGCCCAGACAAGCAAAGAAGAGAAATGGCCGAGAGTGCTTCCGAGCAGAACTGAAGAAGGTGGGCTATGTGTTGTGTGAACACGACAGCCTAAAGAGGAAATTGTTTTGTGAAAATGAAACTAAAAATAAGGTTGATGGTTTCTGAGCAACCCCAAAGGATTTTTAACATGGAATCGGTACTGCCTGCCTTTGTGATTAAATCTGGTTTAACAAATAGTTTATGGGCACACAGTTATTAAAGGACCTATTGGGGGTACTGAATAAAAGTAATTTCTTAACTTTATAAAAGTTGTACTTTGGGCTGGCCAAATAGCTCAGTGGATTAAAGTGCCTACAAGCTGGTGCAGGGGCCGAGGGTTCTATCCCAGGGCCTGCCTGCTGGCCCCGCCCCCCCCAGACATGCTGAGATGGCAATTGAGACAGGCGTGGTGGCGTGCGACTGTAATCCCAGCTCTTGGGAGGCTGTAAACAGGCAGATCACTATGAGTCCAATCTAGTAGTGAGACCCTGAACACCCTGTAGACCCTTCCCTAAAGTACAAAAAACAAACAAACAAATAAAAACCAAAAAACACTTGTACTTTGTGGAGACCAACTGACATAGAAAGTAAATATTTAGGTTATATAGTAAGTTTAAGCCCCTACAAGAATTGTATCAATCTATTAGTTTCAAAATTCAATACTTAAAGTGAAAAGTTTCTTATCTACTTATAATTAAATTGTTATTATTATTATTATTATTATTACTACCAAAGTGTCTAGTAGGCAGTGAACACAGGAGAAATAAATGTCATGGGTATTGTAAAAAGATTACCTTGTTAGCCTAAGGTTATAAAACATGGCTAGCTTTTACTATAATAGTGCTTTTGAAATTTGGCTAAAAATCCAAATTACCTGGAAAACCTGTTAGCACAGCGGCATTCTGGGTCCTTTACTCATGAATCGGGTAGTACACTGTGATTCTAGGGCTCCTAAGGGTGAAAAATGTGGATTTGTCTGAACAAACTTAAGAATTGAGATGCTGGAAGGCTGGTGCTGTATAGCTCAGTGGTAGAGCACTTGTCCCGAATGTGAAAGCCTCTGGTTTTAATCTTAGCACCCTCTCGCTGTGTGCTTTGTACACTGGCCTTACTACATAAGCAAGATTTTTGTGAAGTTTACTTGAGTTACGATTTGTCTTTAAGCATCTCCTCCAATCTTTCTTGATTTATCCCACAGATTGTAATGATCAGAGATACCATTCAAAAAGGGAGAGGGCTCAGGAGTGTTCATAATGGAGGGGCTGTATTTCCTGTTAGCGGTTTTACTGAGCTTCTTATTGTTTCCCTTGTGAACAGTTGACAAATAGTTCAACGACACGACTACAATTTTCCACTGTGAAAGCTAAAGGTTAATTCATGAGCTCCTTAGTTTGGAACTGTTTTTTAGACAAAATCCCAGCTAATAAGTGATGGAAGAGCCAAGTGTGTGATAGTTTTGTGGACTGGTGTTCGGCATCATGCACTGGGGGTGAGAGAGGGTGTTTGAAACACCTATTCGTGTCTTGCAGGGGTGTGGTGGTGAGGGCTCCATTTCCAGACATGGGCAACATCTGTGCTACCATCAAACCTGTTTTGTAGCCTTTTTCCATGTCATCTCCCCACTTTTCTATACCTTCTCATTGCAAACAAGAGTTACTTCATGCTGTTTATTCTAAACTATTGTGATAGTTTCAGACTGAATTTTACTCACTCTGTAAATATTTATTGAACACCAACTGCATTCTGGGCACTATGTACAATTTGAATGATACATTGATGATAACCTGCAGTAGTTTTGCTTCATGTTAAGTTAAAGGTCTACTACTATTATGAATTCTGATGAGCAAAATGGAGATAAAGTATAGGATGATTTGACAGAGTAGAACCAGGGGTGTTGTATGTGAATGGGGTGTGAGGGAAGCCATCAGTACACCTGGTAGAAATCAATGAAAGCATAAAAACAATTA
>NW_004524711.1:1362867-1364653 GCF_000260255.1 Octodon degus | reverse complement strand
AAAAAAAGAAACCAAACCAAACCAAACCAGATCAGACCAGACCTAACCAGATCAGGCCAGACCAGGCTAGGCCAGGCCAGGCCAGACCAGATCAGTCCAGACCAGACCAGACCAAACCAAACCAAACCAGAAATAAAATTAAATTCCTTTGCTGGTCTAGTGAAGGAGATCTGTGTAGATACAGAGTTTGGCAAGGGCATGTTTGCATTGGCTGGGGTAGAGGAATTGGGTTTCAGAGGCATTTCTGGGCTGGGATTCCATAATAATCACTTCATAGGTGTCAGACCCAGAGTAAGAAAATACAGTATGTGTTGAAACCTACTATGTGACATAGATATATAGTATGAATTTAAGAACATGCGTAGTGATCTTCAAAGGCCAGTAAAGACACTGTATCTGTGAACTAGTGACATTTGATGCATACTTTTTTCAGGTCAGCTTGGAGAGCCCAGATGTGCATTGGTTGCTACATAAAGTTCTTGTTGTTTTAAGTCCACTATTCTGCTATCCTTGTGGGCATGAGTGTCTGAACTATGACAGAGAAAATTATAAGACAGCATAAGTAGAGGCAAGATGAATATGACTAAACTATAGGTGAAAGCTGGGCAGAGAGAAAGTGATTTCAGGCAATCATTTATGATTAGTTACTATTTATTTAATAAGTGATTAATTTAACATATCTGTATTGAATGTTTATTATGTACTGGATAATGTGCTAAGCAAAGAACATACCTTTCTGTACTTTAGCCAGTGACTTTATCGAAAGTAGAAAGTAAGCCAGCAATAGAAACTCATGAATCAAAAAATGCATAAGAATAATAATTCTGGAGAATCATAATCATTAGATGAGAATATAAGAATTCTGCAGATTGTGATCTGTGGTCTGTTTATTTTATATTAAACAGGCTGAAGTTTAATTACTAAATGATATTGAAGCCAGAGCTTAATTTCCATCAGGCAAGTCTATGAATCTCATAAAAATTCTGATATATTTATGATAGAAGATTGAGAATCAGAGGCTAAAGTGTACCATTAGTCAACAAGGACTCATTGATATTCTACTTTAGTGACATCTTCTTATTTGAAGGCAATTAAAGATGATTATAACTCTTACCAAATCTTCATATGCAAAATTCTATGCATTATTTGCTAATTCATTCAGTTTACTTATATTGTCTTAGATAGCATTATCTTTTTCCAAAATGCTAATTAGGGGTTCTTAGAAGCTGCTCATCTCTGCTCTTTGATATAATTACATTTTAAATTGGTTATTTTGGTAGGGATTCATAGTATTTGTTTTACTTGTTTGTTCTGCTAGCATCTTATTTTCTTCGAGCTATTCTTTTCCCTCTCCATCTCTCAGGATTTCTTTAATTTTATGGAAAAAAGGTAAAACAAAATTTCATAATAAAATAATAGAATAGTAATCATTAATACATTGAATATTGTTTCCTTTAAAGTAATTGCTCAGGGTAAAAGATAAGGGCATTAAAATTTCTCCAGTTGATACTAGCATAAACCTTCATGTGTACTTTTATCTATTTAAAACAGAACAAAAAACCTATCAAACCAATACAGAATTTCAAAACAAGATGATGGGAGATTAACAATGGCTATTACATTGCATACTGTTATCTTCAAAGTAGCTGCTCAGATGACCAGAGATGCACAGGTAAAATTGGTCAAATAATAGAAACACTGTTTCAATGAAGTATTAGAATTAGTACCACATTTATCTTAGATATCATATATCTATATCTATATATCTATATATCTATGTATCTAT
>NW_004524711.1:1361441-1362589 GCF_000260255.1 Octodon degus | reverse complement strand
GCCTTCTGAGTAGTTTAATAACTTTATTTGTGAGATCAGGGATACATTCCATAAATTACAGCATATTAGCATGATAGCTGCAATTTTGTAAGAGTTACTTTTGCATTTTATTCTTTGGGAAAGCAAAGTAATTCAGAAGTAAACATCAAGAAGAAGGCTGGAGAAAATCATTCTAGAGCAGTCTCAGTGATAAAGTGGGTGAGATGGAGAGATAAGTGTAGAGTGATAAGAGAGTGTTCCTTGGAGAATAGATATGACAATGGCAAACAAAGCCAGGAAAAAGTAGGATGCGCACAAGATCTTATTGAAATAAATGGAAGTTATTTTTTAAAACTGCAATTAAATATTATGTTGTGGGAGCAAGTATTTACTCCTCACTTGCTGCTGGTGGGTGAACGTACATTTGACTTCCTGGATGGAAATATTAAGCATGAAAGTGACACAAAGAAACAACAAGACTTAACTCTCTGTGTAGAAATAAGCTACAGCATAAATAATGCAAGTGCCTATTAAGCCACTATTTAATGGCCTGTTTTAAAATCATTGCCTGTACCTAAAGTTGAAATTTAATTTGGTTACATCATAGAATTACCTTAAAAACCACTGAAGAAAGGTCACTTATGACATTGAGAAAGTCTAAATTGCTAATTAATACTTTATATTGAAATTGAGTTACTTAAGATTTTGAAGAAATGCTAATGAAACAGTAATGGGTACTAAGATTTGAAATTACTTTGATTTCAAAAGGTAATAAAGGAGAAAATTTCAGCTTCTAATCATAAAAGTCTATTTTGAAGGTAATAATATTGATTAGATGGAATTTCCTATTTCCTTTAGAAGTGAATTTTTTGATTAAATTCAAAGATCTCAAGGCCTGGGGTTGACATCTTTGGCTTTCTTTTTATAAGTTCTGAGTAAATAAAAGGAATAGAGAGTTTAGATATGGTGAGGTATTCCTGTAATCCCAGAATTCAGGAGGCTGAGGCATAAGGATTGCCGTGAGTTTATGGTCAGCTTCCAGGCTACATAATGAGTTCAGGATCAGCTTGCATTGCACAGTGAGACTCTGTCTCAAGAAACCAAACCAGACCCAGTCCTAGCCCAGGTCTGGTGAGTGTGTGGAGAGCTTCCTGCTACCCTGTGCAGGC
>NW_004524711.1:1342994-1350698 GCF_000260255.1 Octodon degus | reverse complement strand
TATCTATATCTATCTATCTATCTATCTATCTATCTATCTATCTATCTATCTATCTATCTATCTATATTTCTTTTATCCTTTCCCCTGTCCCAGTTCTTTCCTTTTAAACAATTTCTTTTTCTTTCACAATATCTACTATACCTTTTGGATCTTATATACTCTTTCAGTTTCTTATACTAGGGAGACAATAGGATTTTTACAGCTGTGAGTTTGATTTATTTCATTTATGAGCATAGTCTCCAGTTGCACCCCTTTTCCTATAAAGGCAAGTTTATCCTTTTTTATACCTGAGTACTACTCCATTGTATGAAAAGACCCCATTTTTTTTATCCATTCCTCAGTTGATGGGCATTTTGGTTGTTTCCAAGATTTAGTTATGACAAATTTTACTGCTATAAACATGGAGGCACATATATCACTGTGATCTGATGTTTTGAATTCTTCTGGGAGATGCAAGGATAGAGAATAGCTGAATGCCATAGGACCTCTAATCCTAGCTTTTTGGGGAATTGCTACAATGATTTGCATAGAGGTTGTACCAGTCACACTTCTGTCAACAATGAAGAAGGATTTTCCCCCCACATTATTTGCTATTTGATTTCTTGATGATGGCTATTCTTTCTAGGATAAGGTAGAATTTCAGTATTGTTTTTATTTGCATCTTAGGAGTGATCAGTGATGTTGAACATTTTTTCATATCTGGCGTTTGTATTTCTTAATCTTAGCAGTATGTATTCATCTCAGATGTCCATGTTTGGATTGGACTTTTGAATTTGGGAGGGCCTGATTTTTCTTTTGACTTTTCACCCAGTAATTTATTTTGTTTTTCACAGCTTCTTAATAAGATGAAATCCTAGTTGTTAATTCTTTGAATTATTTCCCATGCAGTCTGGGTTTTGTTCATCTCTCTGCTTACACCTATGTCTTCAAGATTTCTATCTACTTTCTCTTCCAGTAGATTTAATGTTTCTGCTTTAATGTTTAGATCTTGGATCCATTTTGAGTTTAGTTTAGTGCATGGTGATAGACCTGGGTCTAGTTTCAGTCTTTGGTATGCAGGGTGATGTTTTTGAGCACCATTTATTAAGGAGACTCTCTTTCTTCAAATGAATATTTTTGACTCCTTTGTTAAAGAGATAGCTCAGCAAGTTGAGCATCTGCCTGGCAAGTGCAACTGGGGTTTGATCCCCAGTACTGCATGCCATGCTGGACCCGCACCATGCCAGCCTCAGAAACTGGGTGTGATAGTGCATGCCTAAAATACCAGTGGTGGGGAGACTATGGGTCACTATGAGTCTGAGCTACCTAGTAAAAGCCTGTAACAAATAAATAACAGATAAAAAATAAGGTGACAGTGTGTTTGAAGTTATATTGTCATCTTCTAGTCTGTTCCATTGATCCTCAATTTATTTTTTCATTGTTTTTTTTTTTTGCCGGTGCCATGCTGATTTTTATCACAGTAGCTTTGTAGTATAATTTCAAGTCAGGGATTGTAATGTCTCCTGCCTTGCTTTTGTTACCCAGAAATGCCTTTGCTATTCTAAGTCACTTCAGGAGGTTCCAAATGACTTTAGGATTATTTTCACTAGTTCTGTGGGGTATGCTAATGATATTTTGATTGGATTGCATTAAAATCATACAACATTTTTGAGTGTATGGCCATTTTCACAATATTGGCTCTTCCTACCATGAGCACAGGACATCTTTCCATTTTCCGATATCCTCTTTGATTTATTTCTTCAGAGTACTGTAAATTTAATAGATCTCCCACTTCCTTTATTACATTGATTATTAAGCATTTCATTTTCTTGGGTGTTATTGTGAAATATGTTGTTCCTGTAATTTCTCTCTTAGTGAGTTTTTTTGTTTGTGTCCAAGAAGGCTGTCGATTTTTGAGTGCTGACTTTGTGTTCAGTCACTCAACTGAATTTGTTTATTAAATCTAAGAGTCTTTTGGTGGAGTTTGGGTTTTTTTTTTTTTTTTGGATAGGGTATGATGCCATCTGTGAATAATGATCATTTACCTTCTTCCTTCCCTATCCCAATTCCTTTTATTTTCTTTTGTCTAATTGTTGGGCTATAGTTTCCAGAACTATATTGAGTAAGTGTTTGCAGTCAACATCCTTGTCTTATTCAAGACTATCCCATTTTCCTTAGCTCTTTTCTTATATCATGAATGAGTGTTGGACTTTGACAAAAGCTTTTTCAGCATGTATTGAGATGATCATGTGAATTTTTGTCTTTGGCTCTGTTATGTTGTATTACATATATTGATTTGTATATGTTTGTATATGACCTACCGCTGCCTTCCTGAGATGAATCCCACTTGGCCACTATGTAAAATCTTGATGATTTGCTGAATTCTGTTTGCTAGTATCCCATTGAGGATTTTCGCACCTCTCTTTTATGAGGGCAGTTGGCCTAGCATAGTTCTCTTTCCTGATTGGGTCCTTCTCTGGTTTTGGTATCAGGGTAATGCTTGCCTCCAGGGATGAGTTAGGGAGTATGGCTTTCTTTTCAATTTAATTAAAGAATTTGAGGAGTATTGGTACTAAATATTCTCTACATTTCTTATAGAATTTAGGTATAAATCTATCAGGACCTGGACTTTTCTTCGCTGGTAAGTTTTTAATCATATTTTCAACTTCATTGATATTAGATTATCCAGAATTTTTATATCTTCTTGATTCAGCTTTGGTAATTTATATGTATTTAGGAATCTGACCATTTGTTCTGTGCTTTCCATCCTATGAGAGCAAAGATTTTTGAAGTAGATATTGATGACCTTCTAAACTGTCACAGGATCTGTAGTGATTTCACTTTTCTTTCTTTGATAAGATTGGCTAAGGGTTTGATCAATGTTATTTATACTTTCAAGGAATCAACTCTTCAATTCATTAATTCTTTGTATTGTTTTCTTAGTCTCCATTGTATTTATTTCTGTTCTGGTGTTTGTAACTTCCTCCCTTGTATAGACTTTGGGCTTGACTTGCTGTTCTTTTTTAAGAGCTTGAGGTGCAACATTGGGTTGTTTATTTGTGCTCATTCTGTTTTCCTATGTGAGAATTCACTGCTATAAAATTTCTTCTTAGCGCTGTTTTCGCTGTGTCTTACAGGTTCCAGTATATTATATCTGCCTTTTTATTTTTTTAATTAATTAATTTATTTATTTTTTTGCGGAACCAGGGATTGAACTCAGGCCCCTGTGCTTGCCAAGGAAGTGCTTATTCCACTTAGCCATCTCCCCGGCCCCTCTGCATTTTTATTTAATTGTAGATATTTTAAAATTTCTTTTTATTTTCACTTATGATACATTGCTTATTTTTTTCTCCATGGATCTCTTTTATTTTTTAAAGATAATAAGAAAGTAGTAAATATTAAAAAAATCCATTTGAAGTGATACAGAACTTTACTAAACAAAATTATAGGAATTCAAGAATGGTTGTTGAACTTCTGATATTGCCAGTTTTGTGGAAAACCCACGGCTATTATGGACTACTGGACTGTATTGGAATATTATGCTGAATTCACATACTTATAATATTTAAATGGCAATTTAGTACCCATCTCTGAAAAAACTAAATAAAAAAAGGGTTATAAATGAAGGACCATTTTGTATCTATATATGCAAAATAGTTAGGATAGATATACAGCTACTTTCTCTTAATTCAGTGAGAAGAAAGATTTGTACTAATAGTATTTGGACAGGATATATCTGCATCTTGTACTATGTATAACTACTATGAAGATAACATTATGCATTGTATTAATTATTGTAACTGTCCTACCAACCTGGTTTGAAACTGTCTCATTGTTGTTTCTCAATATAATTAATAAACAATAAAAATAAACAAAAACAATGGTTGTTGTATTCTGCTTTTTGTTGTCTTCAAATTGAACAACAAATTAGTTGTTCAGATTGCCAGAGATATGCATGCAAATTTGGTCAAAAATTATAAAAATTACAAAGGAAAAAGAGAAAACATTTTAAGCATTAACTGCTCCTTTCAAATGATGAGACAAAATCAGCAGTACAATTATCCAAGCTATCCTGTATATATTTCTTTTTATTTTCATTCTTTCTTCATTTTCTCCTTTCCCTCATTCCAGTTGCTCCTTCTCTTTGAACAGTTGATTTCCTTTTCACTGAATCTGTTGTACCTTTCAGATTTTCATTTAGTCTTTCAGGTTCTTATGCTAGGGAGACAATGATGTTTACACATGCAGGTCTGATTTATTTCAACAGAAAATGTTTTATAACAATTTTTCATTGTAATTATTTGTCTAGATTTCTAAATTTTTGAAGCTCATAGCCTAAATCAGGCTCACTTAGAACAGAACTTTGGAAACATTGTAACATTCTGTTTGGTATCTTCATTCTGAGCTATTTTTTGCATTTGTGAATCATCAGTAGACGCTTCAGGGTGAGGGCCAAGATGGGGCAAAATGATCTTGCTGTCTATTGATAAAGCGACAACAGCAACGTTCTGTGGTTTATTGATCCTTACAACATATTCCATCTGTTTCTCCTCTTTACGCATGAATGTATTACCTTTCCACTTGCCAGTCTTCTGACACCTTTTTTCTTGATTCTCTTTGCCCTTCAAACCTGCACTAATCTTCTCACACTACCTTTCCCTTCTTTTTTTCCCCTACTCTATCCCAGTTCCTCTTCTGATTGGAACCTTTTCTTCCTATTTCATAATACTTATTATACATTCTGGTCCTTATTGATGCTTTTGGGTCCTCACACCAGAGAAACAATGAAGTATTTTATACATCAATCTGCTTTTAATATTTTGGTCCATGTAGGGAGAATCAGCTTATTTTGAACAATGATGATGGATATGTGTGATTCTCATGGAGAAGGTGTTACACCCCATTTAGAGTGGTGCTTCTTCATTGTGGGCTATGTGTTTATGCAAGCGAGTCTTTTTTCTTTTTTCCAGTACTGGAGATCAAACTCAGGACCTTGCACTTACCAGGCAGGTGCTTATGCCACTGAGCTATCTCCCTGGCCCCACGCTAGTCTTTAGTAACTCCCAAATATCATTTTAGTACTACATCATTCTGGACTTTGCTTGACTTGGTTCTTTCCTTACCTATGTAATTGTATCATTTCTCTCTTCTCCTAAATGTTTCCACTTTTTTTTCTGGTGTTCTAATAGGAAATCAGTGTGATTGAGCAAGTTCAGATTAATTCATCAATGACTGATAGTGTCTTCAGCAAAGCAGGAGTATTTATGTTTTAAGATTTAAAGTAGGGCTCTATATGATTATATATATATATATATATATATATATATATATATATATATATATATATATATACATTACCAATTCTGGAAACTTGTTTGCAGCAAAGGAGAGGAATCATTGATACTCATCTAACAAAATCCTAGATGGAAGCTTGTTCTGCTTATCTCACTCTCATTGTATCATAGAAAAATTGTCAGTCAGTCAACTACATCACAGCTTCACTCCCCTCCCCACCTCACTAGCATTGGTCGCTACTCTCTTTTCTTCTAATCTTCATTCCTCACATCTGCTTCAGAATGGTCTTTTGAAAATGGAGGTGAAGTCTATTTTTTTTTTTTTTTTGTATTTTAGGGAAGGGTCTATAGGGTGTTCAGGGTCTCACTAAAAGATCAGACTTGTAGTGATCCGCCTGTTTTCAGCCTCCCAAGAGTTGGGATTACAGGCGCAAGCCACTTCGCCCAGTCTTATTTGCTGTCTCAACGTGGCCTGGGGGTGGGGCCAGCACTGCAGGCCCAGGGATCGGACCCCCGGCTCCTGCACCTGCTTACAAGCACTTTGGTCCACTGAGCTATTTGGCCTGCCCTCTGGTAGCCTTTTTTCTGATTGCATGTACATACTCTATAACTAGATTAGGCCACAGCTTGGTATTTCTCTTCAGCTTCCCCATCATAGCACTTTTTCTCTCTAATCAGAGTTCACTGCTTCATTCTTTTTGGTCCCACTTTCCCTCAAATTAAAAAAAAAATAGGGACTGCAAGATAGCTCAGGGGACTAAAGTGCCTGCGTAGGCAAGCTGAGGCACTGTAGCTCAGTCCCTAGCGCCACATGTCGTGCCAGCCCCACTCCAAGGGTGGGCTAAACCCGCCAGAGTCCAGGCGCAGTGGTGCACGCCTCTGGGGAGGCTGAGAGCAGGAGGATCACCACGAGTTCTGAGCTGCATAATGAGACCCTGTAACAACTAAATACATTAAAAAAAATAGACTTTACTTTTGAGAACAATTTTAGGTTCACAGGAAAATCAAGTGGTAGGTTCAGAAATTTCCTCTGTAGTACTTTTCCGGTGAGCAGAGCCTCCCTCTGCCATGAACAACCACAGCAAAGAGAGACACTGCACATGGGTGTATGTTGGCATCTCATTGTTACTCAGAATCAGTAGCTTACATTGTAGCTTACTTTGAGTTTTGTATTTTCTGTGGATCGGAACAAATTATAATGATATATATATCCATCATTGTAGTACGATAGAGTAATTTCACTCCCTAAAAATTCTCTATGCATTGCCTACTTATCCACCTCTTTCTAAGCCTGATGCAAGTACTGATCTTTTTCTGATTCCATAGTGCTGCTTTTTCCACATCATCATAGAGTCGGAATAATATAGTGCATGGCTATTCACTAGCCATACTGCCTTCTTTTACTCATGCATTTAAGTTTAAACTGTATTTTTATGGATTCTTAGGTTGCTTCATTTATATTCCTGTGTGGAGAATAACATCCTGTGCCCAAGAATAACACCTCTTTTATTTGAACATAATTAGGGCCAGGGAGATAGCTCAGCAGTGGAGAAGTGGGCCTTGTTTAGGGGAGAGAAAGAGAGGAAGGGAGAAGGGATACAATACAGAGCTAGAGCCACAAGGGATGGGCTAGCAATTAAGATAATGAAATCCAAAACAGAGTGGGTTCTGATTTATGATTTAAAACTTATGTTTAGTTTGCAGATGAAATCCTTAAGAATCAGTACACTAGGGCTGGCCAGATGGCTCAGCGGATTAAAGTGCTTGTTTAGACAGACACAAGACCTGGGGTTCTATTCCTGGCGAGCCCTGCTGGCCCCATTCCCAGGGCATGCTGAGAGGGCGATCGAAACTGGGTGTGGTGGCACGTGCCTGTAATCCCAGCGCTTGGGAGGCTGAAGACAGGAAGATCACTAGGAGTCCCTTCTGTGTAGTGAGACCGTGTAGACCCTTTACTAAGTAAATAAAAAAAGACCAATATGCTACATGAGTAATTTATGAATGAACTCTTTTCTCATCATATCTTTAGATGGAAATTAAAATGTGTTACTAGTTTTTTCAATCTTCTTCTCCTTCTTCTTCCTCTTTTCCTTCTCTTTCTTCTTTTTTGTTTTTGTTTGTGGTACCGGGAATGGAACTCAATCTTGTGCTTGATTGGCAGGCACTTATGCAGCTGAGTTATCTTCCTGGTCCTAACTTTGTAGTGAAAGAGATGTTATTTTTGGGCTTCAGATGTGTCTCAGTGATGGAGCACTTCCTTTGTATGTGTGTGAGGCCCTGAAAACATACAATTCCTTCTAATATATTTAGTTATATCAAGTTGAGAGACAGTTCTTTAAGATTAAATAAGATTAACCTTTAATGCCAATAAGATTAACCTTTCAAATGTTCAATTGATGAATGGCTAAAAAAGATATATGTATATAAATAT
>NW_004524711.1:1338755-1342894 GCF_000260255.1 Octodon degus | reverse complement strand
CAATCCTAAAACTGAAGAATGAATTTTAGGAACAACAGAGAGAATATCTTTATTGAGGTAAAGAAAGCTTCTGTCCGAGAGAGGTACAGATGGGGACCCAAGTGGGTTACCAAGCATCTTGTCTTTTCTAGGGGCTTTATAGAGCAAAGCCATGAGGTGAGGCAGGTCTAAGGTGGAGAACATGGGAACTCACTAGGTGGGCATGAGGTAAGCTTAAGGTGGGACAAGTCTGTGGTCTACCAATAAGACTTCAACCACAATTGCTCAAGTAAAATTTATTCAATTTGGGGTCAAATGGGGAATCCATTCATGGAGCTAGCAGGCATGAATATAGAACAGGGCTTTATCCTGTAGGGTGTTGTGTTAGTGACTCTTCCTGGTTTCCTTAAGGTGATAGAGGCCTACTTAGAAAATCAGTCCCAGAGTTTCATCTTTAGGGAGGTATACATTTGTTTGATCTTTTGTCCTGAGGTCTGGCCCACAATGAGAGTCCGTCTCTCCCACAGTTGCAAGGCATCTCACCTTCCATACTGTCTTCTTTAAGGGCCTAGCCCTGTCCCACTGCCAATAATATTTCTATCTAACTCAGCTGCCTACATCAGGACTATTCTGCCATAAAGAAGGATAAGTATAAGACATTTCTAGCTAAACGCATTCCCTTGAAAACATACTCTTAAGTGACATAAACTGGACCCAATGTGTAAATACCATATTGTTTCTCTGGTATTAGAAATCAAAAGTGTAAATAAGGCTAAAATATATAACAGGCATTGTGAAATAGGAAGAAAGTATTCAAATAGGGAGGTGAACAAAGGTAGGGGAGAAGGAAAAGAAACAAGGAAAAGTAAAAAGAAGTTGCAAAAAAAGGAAACAAAATCTTTATAAATGGGGAAGGGAAGAGGGGTTGAAGGGAAGGTAGGGAAATGGGAAAAAAAATCTAGTTATATCATGTAAAGGTACAAATCCCTGTGATGAATGTGACCATTATGTATACTTAAAATATACCAGCAAAGGTAGCTAATTTTTAAAATTATTCAACTTTTCTGGGAAAGACAGAAATGCTTTTTTTAGCGGTGACATTAAGAAACAAAAGATCATGCTTATTAATATTTTAAATATTATTTATAAATTTGATGTTCTATAACTGAAATGCTCTCGAAAGGGTAAGGTGTGAAGAGATGGCCCTTAACTCTCTCAAATGCTTTGTTTGGGCAGGATTTAGTACTACTGATTTGTGTAAATACTGTGAAAATCCTCTTTGCCCTGGTGGAGTCAGGCCTGGAAAATGAAAGAAAAGCTCACCTGAAGTATAATCAGCTATGCCAACGTGAAGGATTTTAAGCTCATGTAGACACTATGGATAGACTTCCTTTCTCAGTTATGAAAAGGAAAACCTAATTTGACCTCTTTATTACTGTACATGACAAACGAACTACCTTGTCTTGATTGTGCTGAGTTCAGCTCCTTCTCTGGTTTTACCGCTTTTTTCACCCGTCTCATTTGCTCTTGGTTGGTCAAAGGGAAAAGGAAAGCAATAATCAGGTTCTAGGATTGCACTTCCCCTCCTCTTTTGAGACTATGTTATGTGTATGCTTTCAGTTCCCTAATAGAAAGTTTCAGATTGGTATACTTTCTGATTAGAAATGTCATTGGAAAGATGATAGTAAAATAAATGTTGGATAGTTGATGAAATAAGTTAGTGAATTTTGTTTCTCTTTTCATTATTTACACATTCGCAGGTATAGCAGGATGTTACAGTTAGAAGTAATAGAAAAGGACAGCTCACAATAATAGAAGGTAAGAAAATCTCTTTGTCTGCAAAAAACAAAATAAACAAAGAAACAAATAAAAAAACTAAAGGGGCCGGGGAGATGGCTCAGTGGAATAAGGGCTTCCCTGGCAAGGGCAAGGGCCTGAGTTCGAGCCCCGATTCCGCCAAAAAAAAAAAATCTCTTTGTTATTTAGATTTGCTATCTCAGATTTAAATAATGGTAAAACTCTTAGGGATACCCAAATGAACTCACTTTAGAAAGGGAGTTAATGGAAATGAGAAGAATAACTTTTGCAAATCTCTGATTTTTAGCAATAAAACTAGCATGAATATCTTTAAAACTATGAATAGTAAAAATGTGAACTTGTTTAGATTTTTGTCAAGTTTTCTGCTTACAAAATTTAGATGGAAGAATAGCCATATTTACCCACAAAGGCATTTATTTATTTTAAGACAAACATTCTGTGTTGGGGTGATAGTGTGGTAAGCCAAGTTATGTGATTGGAGGACTGCAAGGCCCTCTCCCTAGGAAACCTGCCTACCTCACTGTTCTTGTTCCCTAGGATAATGGCCCTGTATGTTTTCCCAGACAAGAAAGGGGCCTCATCACACAAATAATCCCCAAAGATTGTGAAGTTTCAATGTTGGAAATAAAGATTGAAAGTTAAATAAAGGCCATGAAATGGTTCATTTTCCACAAGATCTTTCTGGTCTTTTGTTAGACATCCTTACCCCTCAAAATGGTTCCTAAAATTAAGCAAATGTTGTCTTGAAGTGACATCTGTGTTCTACCTTATTCTGTAAGTGGTTACTTCTGTATTTGTCTTTTGCTTTCTGTATAGATTCTGTATAGCCTTTGAATACAAGCAATGTGTCCTAGTCTTGGCTTTTTCTCATTTAAACTCAGATAAATTATAAATAGGTAAAGACCACAGGTACAATAAGCAGTGTTTCAAAGTTAGGACTTTTCAAAAAAGCATAGCAAATGGGCTCCCAAGGTTTATTTTTATGTTTTAATATATTTAAAAATATTTTCTCAAGGAAGATTTAGACCATTTATTTATTTAATGCGTTTGGTCCAGGGTCTCACTACACAGCTCTGACTCGCAGTGCTCCTTTTGTGTCAGTCTCCCCAGTCCTGGGAATGCAGGTGTGTACCACCCTGCCCAGTCTCAATGGCCGGCTCCACCCGGGCATAGGGCTGGTGCAACATGTGGTGCTGGGGTACATTTATATTGTTTATGGTCAAATATGTTTCATTATTTGTGCAGGAAAGCATGTGATTAAAAATTACACTTTAGTTGCTGTTTGTCCCGTAAGACAACTTTAGTTAACAATATTGTACTGCATAGTTCACAGCTGCCACAGAGAGGATTTTTATTTTATTTTTAATTTTTTTTCACAGAGAGGATTTTGAATGTTCCCAGCATAAGAAAATGGTAAGAAGTTTGGACGATGGATATTTTAATTACTTTGATTTGTCATTACACAGTGTATATGTCAATCAAAGCATCACACTGTATACCATAAATATGTACAATAATTATGTGCCAATCATGAAGAAAAATATCACACATAAAATATTATTGCAGCCACAATTTTACTATTTATATTTTTGTGATTTAAATATATCACTTCCTGATACAGAAAAATCAAGAAATGTACATAGTTATAAAAAAATAAAATTTTTTACTCCTCTTTACAAGCAACGGTGTTGATTTCTCCAAGACAAGCCTATCTTTGCTCAGACATGAAAGTCATATTACTCAATGGGGATGCATGTAAATCTGAAAGTTTTTTTTTAGTTCTAATCAAAATTAGGTATAAACATTGCTTTTTAATTACATTGTTCTGTCCTAGATTTTCCCCTACATTTTACCGAAAGGACTATAAAGCTTCAATCTGGCAGTGTCCCTGATGTATTAGGAACACCTTCTTTGGAAAGACTTGCTAGTCAATATGACATACTGATTTTTTTTATCTTAATAATCACAAATCTGTTATGTTCAAATTAATTGTTTTAGGTTTATAACAATGTATTAAGCCCATAATCTACTAACAGGCCTATAAGTAGTCAATCTAACAGTTTTGAACATCATCAATTGTTGTGGATTTCTATGGAAACTAATTGCCAGTGTTTATGTTTTTGTTTAATTCTAGGATAAACTCTTAGAAGTGAAATTGCCGTGTGCTGTCTATCACCAGATCATCAAATGTTTGCATTCATTTAGAGCACTTGCGACAACATATCAAGGCGTCTACCTCTCCTCATCAGCACTTGTTTCGGGAAGCCTGTATGACCAAAGGAAAAATGATGCTTTAAAAAATAACACAACTCATAACAGCTAAATCTTGGAAGTGAGCTATC
>NW_004524711.1:1335977-1336910 GCF_000260255.1 Octodon degus | reverse complement strand
TTTTCAATGTATTTTTTTCTGACTTCTGGATTTTGTTTTCTCTTTGCCAGTGCCTACGGTGCTCCAGGATTTGAAATAGAGTGTTTCATTGATCTTTTTACTTTTTTGAATAGTTTTATTCTTTGATGGATTTAGTCATTATCTTATGACTGGAAAAAACAAGAGATCTAGATTTATTTTTTTCAAATTATGAATCAGTTCTCTCAATATTATTTATTAAACAATTCCCTTTCCTGTACAGAATGTCTACATTCCTCATAGAGAATTAGTAGATACACATAATGCATCTTAATTATTTTATCCCGTTTCTCTAATTGGCAAAAAAGCAACCAGAAATAATGCGAAAGACTAATAAAGCACATGAAAAAATAATAGCTTTATCTTCCCTAGTTGTAAGCTTCCTTTAATAAACTATATTTTATATTACTTCAGATAGATGTATTCTGTACAATTTGTCAAATAGTACTGTAGTACCAAAGTAAATTAATTATTGTGCTTCTGTATATATTTTGATATATGATTAGCCTAATCATAACTTAAAAAATCTATGTAAGACTTTTCTGGATATTTTTCTATGCTTTTTTTTGTTTTGTTTTGTTTTTGGTGGTATCTGGGATCAAACTTGGAACATTGGGCTTGCCAGGTGGGCACATATGCTGCTGAGTTTTATCCCCAGCCCCTTTTCTGGTATTTTGACTTTTATACATAAGATTTAGCACTGTTTTGTAAGGTTTCAAAAGCAATCTTATTAGTATATATAAACCTTTCAAATTTTGAGTATTACCATCTGAGTAAAATTATATTTCAATAAGCATATTGGATTTAATATTTTCTTTGTGTAATTTCTTTGCATTTAAAAATTTAGTCTAATGTTGAGACGATAGCTCAGTAGCACAGCACCTGCTTGGCAACCATGAAGTTCTGAGTTTGATT
>NW_004524711.1:1332518-1334178 GCF_000260255.1 Octodon degus | reverse complement strand
CTAGAAGTGAAAAAAAAATCAATGTTCAGTGTCAGGTAAAGAATTCAGCAGATACCATAAATAGAAATTAGTTTACAAAATTTAATGAGTAGTATAGCCAGTTTTACTATTTTGGTTCTTCCTACTCACTATCATGAAATATCTTTTCATTTTCTGATATTAGCTTTCATCTCCTTTTTCAGAATGCTATAATTTTAAATGTAGAGCTCTATTATTGTTCTTTGTCACATTGATTCTTAATTATTTCATTTTCTTGGCGCTATTTTGAAAGGTGTGGTTTTCCTAATTTTCTCTCAGTGATATTGTTCTTTATGTACAGGAAGCTATTGATTTTTAAGTGTTGACTTTGTATCCAGTTATATGACTGAATTTGTTTATTAAATCTAGAAGTATTTTGGTGGAGTTGGGAGGTCTTCTTTGTAGAGTATGTCATGTCATCTACAAATCCCAAAATTGTTCCACAGATTTAATGCAGTCTTAATCAAAATATCATTAGCATACTTCTCTTAGAACCAGCAGGGACCTAGAATAGCTAAAACAATTTTGGGCAACAAAGGCAGGGTATGGGCCATCAAAATGCCTGACCTGATGTATAATATAGAGCTACTATGATAAAATCAGCATAATACTGGCAAAACCAAAACAGAACAAAATGACTCAATCAGACTCAAGGATCAGTGGAACAGATTAGAAGCTGCAGAACTAACTCCAAACACATCCAGGCACTTTCTCTTTGACAAATACATTCACCAGAAGAAAGATAATTTCCTTAATAAATGGTACTAAAAATCTGACTTTTGACATGCTGAAGACTAAAATTAGTACCATAGCTATCACCATGCACTAAACTAAAATTAAAACAGATATGAGATCTAAATATTGAAACAGATGAAAAACAAAAACACTAAATCTTCCAACAGAATAGGTAGAACATTCGAAGGTATTGGTGTAGACAAAGACTTCATGAACAAAACCAGATCACATGGAAAATTAACAACTAGGATCTTGTTTAAAAGCTTTTGTACAGCAAAAGAAAATCACTAACAGTTTGGAAAGACAACACACAGAGTGGGAAAAAAAATCTTAGCCAGTTGTTCTTCACAGAAAGGACTAATATCTAGAACATATATAGAACTAAAAAATAAGATCCTAAAATTCAAAGGCCCAGTGGAAGAGTGGCCATCTGGAATGAATATGCACTTCTCAGAAGCTGAAGTATGAATAGCAAATAAATACTTGAAAATAAATTCAACATCACTGGCCATTAGAGAAATGCAAATTAACACCACACTGAGATTCCATCTCTCTTCAGAAAGAATGGTTATTATAAAAAAGAAAGAATAAAACCAACCAATAAAAAATGCAAGTGGGGCTGTGGGGAAAGGAGCTCTTCTCTACTGTTGGCAGAAGTGTAGACTGGAGCAATCATTATGGAAAACAGTGTGGACATTCCTCAAAAACTAAGATCAGAGCTTCCATTTGGCCCAGCTAGTCTTCACCTTGGTAATATTCCCTGAAGAATTAAAAGCACCCCACCCCAGCAATATAGCCACCCATCTTTAATAAGCATAATTTGTAATAGCACAATTTTTTAAATACCCAAATGTCCATCAATCAATGAATGGATAAGGAAGATGTAGGTTTTTTTTTTTTTTTTTTT
>NW_004524711.1:1325190-1331669 GCF_000260255.1 Octodon degus | reverse complement strand
CATTTAGAAGACCAAAGGGTTGGTAAAATAGCTCAGTGGACTAAGTACCTGCTTAGGCAAGCACAGGGACAGAGTTCAATTCCTGGCACGATGTACCACACCAGCCTCACTCCAAAGTGTGTTGAGCTGGTTACAGAGTCAGTGTGTTGGCACATGCCTGTAATCCCAGCACTGGGGAGGCTGAAAATAGGAGGATCACTACAAGTTCAAGCTGCATAGTGAGACCATTTACCAAATACATGATAATAAATTTAAAAAGACCAAGATGAGAGGTATTCAACCATGGTTTTGTATTGCACATTGCTGTCCCTGATATAGTTGCTTAGATCACAGATATCAACATACAGAGTTAGTCAAAGTGAAAATAAGTGTTGGACTTTGTCAAAAGCCTTTTCTTCATCTATTGAGATGATTATTTTTTGGCTCTATTGATATAGTGTATTATATTTATAGATGTGCTTATGTTGAACCATCCTTGCATCCCTGGGTGAATCCTACCTGATTGTGGTGTACAACCTTTTTGATGATTTTCTGTATGTATTTGTTAGCATTTTATTGAGGATTTTGCATCTATGTTAATGAGGGAGACTGCTCTGTAATTATCTTTTTTGGTTGAATCTTTCTCTGATTTTGGTATCTGTTTAGAACTTGCTTCCAGGAATAATTTCGGGAGAATTGTTTCCTTTTCAATTTCATTGAAGAGTTAGAGTAGCATTGGGATTACATCTTCCCTAAATTTCTTATAGAATTTAGCTGTGAGTCTATCATGACCTGAACTTTTCTTTGTTGTTGAATTTTTGATTATATTTTCAATTTTATTGGCTTATATTGGCTTATCCAGAATTTTTATATATCCAAAGATTTTGTTTTGGTAATTTGTACCTATCTAAGAATCTGTCCATTTTTTCTGTGTCTTTGATTCTGTGAAAGTAAATAATTTTGCCCTTTTCATTCATTATAGTTTGGATTTGACATGTTTCTTTTGTCCTTTTGAAGGGGTTGGCTAAGTGTTTATCAATTTTATTTAATTTCTCAAATAATCAGCTGTTTGATTTGCTAGTTATTTATAATGTTTTTTTTGTCCACTTGAATAATTTTTTTGCTCCAATCTTTATAATTTTCTCACAGTTTTGCACTTTGGGTTTGACTTGCTCTTCTTTTCCTAAAAGTTTGAGGTGCAGTATTAGAGTATTTGTTCTTATTCTAATGTGTGAAGTTAGCACTAATAATTTCCCTCTGAGAACTACTTTAGTTGCATCCCACTAATTTCAGTTAGTTTTGTTTGAGTTTTCATTGAATTGTAGATATTGTTTAGTTTCTTGTTGAATTTCTTCTGCAACCCATTGGTTGTTGAGGAGTGTGTTACTTAGTTTTCTTAAGTTAATGGGATTTTTCTGGTTTCTTTCATTGTTAGTTTTTTTTCATTGCACTATGATAGAACATATGCATGAGTTTATTTCTGTTTTATTGCATTTACTTAAGAGAGCATCCTGTGGGCAGCTGAGAAGAATATGCACTGAGGTGTTGTTGGGTGGAACACTCTGTATATGTCCACTAAGTCCATTTGTTCAAAGGTCTGGTTCAGTTCTGCTACCTCTTTGCTAATTTTTTGTCTGTTTGACCAATCTTTTTAAAATAATGTGATGTTCAGTTCCACTGTTAAGTTTAAGATATTGGTTATTAGATTTTTCATGTCCATTAAATTTGTCTTATATAATTGGGTACTCCCATATTTGGTGTATACATGTTTATGACTGTTTTCTCTTTTTCTTGAATTTTCCCCCTGACTAGTATGTAATGATCTTCTTTATCTCCTTTGATTATTCTTTGTTTGAAGTTCAGATTGTCTGCAACCAGGCTAGCTATCCCAGCTTTTTTCTGAGCTCCTGCGGCATGCAGTAATGTTTTCCATCATTTGACTTATAACCTATAAACTTCTTTATGGGTTAAATGTGTTTCTTGTATACAGCGTATTGCTGGATTTTGTTTTCTTAATGCACTCTGTCAATCTATTTCTTTTAATTGGTGAATTAAATCTATTTATATTGATGGTTATAATTTATATGTATTGGCTTATGTATGTCATGTTATTTTCCTGTTGTTGGTGCCCTACTTTTCTTCTGTGTTTAATTGTTTGCCCTGTTTGGTCGATGCTTTCTATTGTTGTTCTTGGAATTTTGGTCATTTTTTATCCCTTTCTAGAATGTCTTTTAGTACTCTGTGTAGGGTTGGTTTTGTCTTCATCAATTTCTTTAGATTTTCTTTGTCATGACAGTATTTTACTTCTCCATTGAACTTGAAAGAGTTTTTCAAGATATCAGTCTGGTTTGGAACTTATTTTCTTGTAGGACTTGAAATACTTCAGTCCGTGCTCTTCTTGACTTATGGTTTGTACTGAGTTATGTGCTGTTACTCTGATGTGCTTTCCTTTAATTGTGATGTTTCTTTTTCCTATTGGTTTTTAGTATGTTGTTCTTGTGCTGAATAGCTGCGATCTTGATTACTATATGTCTGGGTGTAGTTTTAATTGAGTTGATATTATTTGCAGTTCTATATGCCTCCGTTATCTGAATGTCAGATTTTCCACCATATTTAGGAAGTTTTCTGTTATTACTTCTGCCCATATTCTTTTTACGTCATTTGTGTTGGCTCTTTCTTTCTCATTGATGCTTATTAGTCTTGGGTTGTTCACCTTTTCCTTGTCTTGCAGCTGTTGGATTATTATTTACCATATATTTTTTGTTTTTAAGACATTTTTCCTTTCCTGGTTACTAGCTGAAAGTCCATCTTCACTTTCATTCAAATGGTTTTTCCAAATTGTTATGAAGTTTTAAATTTCCTTTACATCTCTTTGAATCTCCTTCACACATTCTTTTGTCTTTCCTGTATTGCTCATTCAAAGTTTTCATCGTTTTTCTATTCTACTTTATTTTTTAATCAGTGTTTTCTTATAAATGCTTAGTAATTCTTTCATTATAATTATAATTTCTTTGTTTTTTCTTAAATCTGGGAGAGTATTTCTTTCTTGCTTTTTTTCTTTCTTTTGTATTTTAGGGAAGGGTCTGCAGGGTGTTCAGGGTCTGAGTACTAGATCAGACTTGTAGTGATCCACCTGTTTAGAGCCTCCCAAGAGCTGGGATTACACGTGTGTGTCACCACGCCCAGTCTCAATTGCTGTCTCACAGCCTCCTGGGGGCAGGGCTGGCATGGCAGTCCTAAGGATTGAACCCCTGGCCCCTGCTCCTGCTTACAGGTGCTTTAATCTGCTGAGCTATTTGGCTGGCCCTTGGGAGATTATTTCTGACCTGCTTTCTTCTATGCCCTTCTGTAGTTGTTTCTTTAGTTCAGCTGCTATTATTTCAGAGATTTAAGGTATGTGACTTCCAAATTCTTCTATGCTGCTATCTTCTGGTTTGCTTAGGGTGGGCTCCGGGCCTAAGATTGCATTTTGCTCCTTTATCTTTGTCCTTTTTTATTTCAGAAACAACACTTCATTTCAATTTCTATGATTTTTTTGGTGAAAGTTTAATAATATGTAACTGTATCACTGTATTCAGATACTCTGTGTGAAGGGACTATTCTTTAAGTATCTGTCCTGTTTAGAGATTCTTGTTTTGTGTGTGTCCCAAGATTTTGCTTTCCTTATTGATTGAGAAGGAGGTATTGGTTTCTGTTTGGCACTACCTTCCATCCTTTGGTATAGAGTTTTGGTGAAGTTATTATCCAATTTCTTCCTGATATTTTTTACCCAAGGGAGGACACATGACTAAGGCAGGAATAGTATGCTATTTACTATAGTACAATTATCAATACTAATAACTTCTAGTGAAATTTAGAAATTGACGCACTTTTGTAACTAATGTGTTTGTACTTTAGACCATAGGAGCAAACATTATTGGCTTATAACAAAGCAGATCATAAATTGGAAATTTGTGTGTAAATTAGTTCCCTTGAGCTCTGTCTGGGCACCTCCCTTGATGTACCTGGAGTCTTCCAGGCTGACTAGTTCACCCATCACCTCTTGCCTCCTCCATGTCATGAGGATTCTCACTGTAGGTCTATGTCTCAGCTTTGGTCCTGCTGGGCCTAGCAATACACTTCAACTCATCGCATCTAGTTCTACTGAACTCAAACTCGACTGGTTTGGCCTGGCTCAGGTCTGGCTGCTGGGTTTGGTGGCTCTTTCTGGCTGTGCCCTGCTGGAGTAGACTGGTGACTGGGCCCAACCTCCATTTTTAAATAGATGTTAGTCTTGTTCAGTTCTGACATCTGCCTTTTTCTATAGCTCTGGTCCTAAGGCTCCTCCGGTGCCAAGGTGTTTGAGTAGGCAATGGGAACCATCATTCTTTCCAGTTGCCGTGAGTCCCAGGAGTTTCAAATGGCAAGCGGGCACACCTGTATGGGATAAAGCACACTGAATGTAAAACTTTGGACCAGTAACCGTGTCTCAAGGTACAACCAAAATAAATGTGTACATGCTCTTCACAAAAAGGAAAATAAAATGTATTTTTGGTACCCATCAGCTCCAAGAGTTTTTGTTTTTGAATCATCCTCTTTAAGGCAAGCAGCATCAATTGAAGTTCCTGTCATGTATCCTCTCCAAACTAATTTCTTTGGGACACTGAATTAATATTTTCTGTCACATTCAAATTTTTGTTTGAAACATGCAGATAAGCCTTGTCACTCATGTGTATTTCGTTTTGTATTTGGCTGGGATTGGGTATAAAGTTGCTCCTTTAAGGATACCTTGAAGTGGGGTTAATATTTCTAGTGGCAGCAATGACAATTTCCCACATCTCACAGCTCAATTTAGAATATTCAGAAAGGAAGAAAATTTCACTTGTGACTCATATAGCCTTCTGAAGTACTCCAACTGTTTATGAACAGCATACCATTTTGAACCCTTAGGAATATTTGAAATGATCACTGTCTCTGAATCAGACTAGTAAAGCTATCTATTTAATAGAATAACGTAACGTAAGAGTCCCAAAGATTTTTAGCTCCCTTCCCTATTACTCCCTTCCTCCACCTCTTCCTCCTTCCTCCCTCCATTTCTTGGTTCCCTTTCCATTTACAAAAGATTTGTTACTCTGTTTCCCAAGATCTATCTATCTTTCCTTATCCTCTTTAAATTATTTATTCTTTGAGTTTCTCATATAAGAGAAAACATGTAATACATTTTTTATGTATTTTTGTTTATGTATCATATCACATTATATCATATCAAACATATCTTGTATACTAGAGTTGTCCAGAACAAAATAAGAGAATATTACATTTATTTATTTTAGGGGAATTTATGCATTTACTTACTATACAAGTCAAAAGAGTTCTAATTAAATCTAACACATTTTTGCTTACTAGAAGTACAAATCCATTGGAGGAGACAAGGTATGTAAAGTTTTTAGTGGTTGTCACTGTTTTTAAGCTTCAATAACTAATTGAATGAATGAATGAAAACAAAAGAGAATGAAATAGCGTAAATGAAACATTGACTGGAGGAAAAGTACATTGCCTAGGATCAGAGCTGTAAATTAGCATTTCAAATCAGACTTATTTTAACAAGCTCAGAGATCTCTACTACTCACTTAATATACCCAAGACATAGAAAACTGGGGATATGAATAAAAATGTAAGGTATTTATAGAAAGTATAAAATAAACATTTACAGATTAATTTTTAATATTTCATGTGGCTACAATGTTAACCAACATCAATGTTAAAGCCCACCAGTTCTCAGTGCTCATTTCTGTATAGTTAAGCTTGTTTTTAATTGTGAAACATATATATTTTTTCTGTATTTTAGGGAAGAGTCTACAGGGTGTTCAGGGTCTCACTACTAGATCAGACTCATAGTGGTTCTCCAGTTTACAGCCTCCCAAGTGCTGAGATTACAGGTGTGTACCACCATGCTCAGTCTCAATTACTGTCTCAGCGCGCCCCAGGGGCGGGGCCAGCATGGCAGGCCCGGGGATCAAGCCCCTGGCCCCTGCGCTTGCTGGCAGGAGCTTTAATTCACTAAGCTATTTGGCTGCCCCCTAATTGTGAAATCTTAAAGGGAAATATCACAATGGTCATAAATCGGTTTAAAAGTATAATGATAAGAGAGGAATAATATAGCATTATAGTTTATTGTTCTACATTTTACTCTGATGCGTCACATAAAGCACCTATTTTGAGCTAACAAGGATGAGCACGGAAGCAGAAGTCCGAACTTGCTTGGTCCGAGCCTTACATCGAGTGGAGGGGGCTACTATGGGCATAAGCAGTTCGAACATTAAAGGGATCTTTATTTTTGTA
This sequence comes from Octodon degus, assembly GCF_000260255.1. Lineage (NCBI taxonomy): Eukaryota > Metazoa > Chordata > Mammalia > Rodentia > Octodontidae > Octodon > Octodon degus. The sequence continues at coordinate 1,325,369 of NW_004524711.1, read as the reverse complement.
AAAGTTATATGTAAAATTACTTTTAACTCAAATTAGGCTTTTTAAACAGCCTCAGCCCGCACCAATATGTCCCTTTCCTCATTTTTTACTCTATACAACTATTTTCAGCTTTTATAATATTTTAATGTTTTTCTGCCATGTTACTAAATAAAGGGTAACTCTTGAAAATGAAGATTCAC
>NW_004524711.1:1321983-1324560 GCF_000260255.1 Octodon degus | reverse complement strand
CATACTTTTCTACTGGATGGTTAAGACCAAGGTAAAGCAGGACCTATGCAACAAGAGTTGTAGCTTTTTGGTCTGAGAAGGTCAGCGAAATGTCCTCAGGATTTATCTTGAGATCCCGTACCTCAGATTGTAGAACCTTTGTCAGTGCAGCCATGTGGATGAGTCACAGCCATTGCTTGGCCAATGTGCTCTCTTTGAGTTTTTCATATAAGAGAAAACATGTAATATTTAAGTTCAAGTGTGTGGTGTATTTCTTTCAGTGATATTGCCTCAAAGTGTACTCATTTTCCTACAAATGACATAAACTTATTTTTCTTTATGGTGCCACAGTACTCCACTGTCGATAAACACCATATTTTCTTCACCTATTCATCTGTTGATTAACATATACATGTCTTTTTTTTAATGTAATTATATTTATATTGATTGGGTTCACAGATCAGTTCTCAGCATTTACATCAAATGACTGAAGCATTCCTATTTATACCTGATGCAGTTTTCCTAGGGTTAATAAACGCTTTGCATTTTATATTCCTATTTTTGTATATATCACTCCTTAATTGCTTAAACACTTCTGTAGTTGTGTGGGTATTCTCTTTAATGTGTTGAACATCAAGGGAAGTCTTATTGATTTCATGTCTCTAGCTTGTAGTCCTTTTATTTTTTGTGCTTCAATAAAACTTTATAAACACAAGTAATGAGTCAGATTTGGTTGGTGGGTTGCATTTTGTCAATTCTTGCTATAGAACATTTATTAGAAGCACTGAATCTGAAGGCAAAGTTACCCAGTTATTTATCCACAAATTGTTATCTATGTGGGTGAAGAGCTCTTCCTAAGCGCATTATTTCTTGCCTCTTTTGGACTGGCCCAGATCACAGGTGGTGTGCCACAGCGCTACCTTGGGAAGCCATGGGCATGAATGAGAAGGAGCCAAGGGGCTGGAGGCAGGGCACTAATCCAACTGCTATGTCCCATAACAATCTGCAGTGGGGACTGTTTTATAATGAATGGAATGAGACCCAGGGAAGAGAAACAGTGGGCCCGAGATCATATAGGTACGACGTAGTCCTAATCAAACAGACCCTGTCTGTATGCTACTTGTGCATCATGAGATGTTGAAACAGGAACATATTATGTGTTCTCCAATTATGTTTTAAGATATGGCAAAGAACTTGTGCTCTGAAGCACACAGTTTGGAAACCATGTCACCGTAACCTTCTTCATGAAATGGATTTCTATCTGTTTCCTGGACTGTTACAGAAGCACTTGAGAGTCTAAGCAAAAACAACTATGGGTAATTTAAGTGTTCTTTATCCTTAAGCCTTTTTTTTCCTTTAAATGTATTTGGTACAAGGTCCACAAAGTCTCACTACACAGATCAGACTTGTGATCCTCTTGTTTTCAACCTCCCAAGCACGGGGATTACAGGAGCACACCACCATGCCCAGTCTCAGTCTCAGTCGCAGTCTCAGCGTGCCCTGCGGGTGGGGCCTGCATGGCACTCTTGGGATCAAACCCTTGTCTCTGTGCCTGCTTAAGCAGGAGCTTTAATCCACTGAGCTATCTGGCTGGCCCTCTGACTTGCAGTCTTTTGAGACTCGTCTTTCTGTGCCCATTTGAACAGGAGTCTCCTTGGCCTTTGCTGGGCTGGATATGCTGCTACCTTCCCAGACTACCTCTTCTGTTTTTCTCTCAGTGCCTTTCTTAGAAGGTAGCAAGGGTAGAAACTTGCTTTGCACAGCAGAAAGTGCCTTTATTATATTCAAAGTTAGACCCAAACTTTGATAGTTTATGGTATTCTGCTTTGCACAATTTTATTCAAACTTTGCAAGTATTTTTCCTTTTGTCACTAGCTTTTTGTTTTTTTGTTATGCCACTTTCTTAAAGGATTCTAATCTCATCTCATAAAATCTCAAAATGCTTTTTCCTGGGCAGGGTGCTTTTTAATCCATTATTTTTGATAATGATAAAAAGGGCTTTGTGATCCTTTATTAATTTTGATTCTCATGTATATGAGTTCTAGAATTATGTTATTCATAAATTTACTCCATTTTTAGTGATACATCTTTAAATTCTGATGTGATGAATTAACAGGTTATTTTTATAATTTTTTTTTGGTGGGACCAGTGATTGAACTCAGGCCCTTGTTTTTGCCAGGTAAGTGCTTATTCTACTGAGCCATCTCCCCAGCCCCTAATTTTTCTTTTTGCTATATGTTCCATTTCATTTTGTATTTCCTTCTAGAAGTGCTTTCTCAGAGTTTAGAATTTTAGCACTTGTGCTTTTAATCTCCAAGTACATTGTTTTGCTTGATGTTCTTGGCTTTTGGATCTAGAATAAATTCAGTATTATTGATATGCAGTGTTTATTTACATCTTAAAGAATTGAAGAATTCCATTTTGTGATTTTTTTGAAGATAATCAGCTAATATTGCCAGTCTGCCTCAAATTATAATAACTGTGACTTTAACTTTTTTATTGCAGTACAATTTTTATTTTATTTTTTTTCTTTTTTCCCCATAATTTTATTGATAAACAAATAGCAATGAGAGAGTTTCAAATCAAATTGGTAGGACA
>NW_004524711.1:1307016-1316498 GCF_000260255.1 Octodon degus | reverse complement strand
ATTGCTTATTTACTATTGATGCTATTAATTCATGCATTTGAGCCGAGCCAGTGTCCTCTGAACTTGTTCTGTGTAGGCACTGGGTTTCCTCCATATGCTTCTGCATTTGATTCTTTACTGCAGATTTTATTAATTCAGGAATTTCTTTTTTTATTTCCAATCTGAGTTCCTCTATACCTTTCTGCAGCTCTTTCTTTATTTCAGAAGCTGTTGATTCAGTGCTTTTGGTTGTGTGATTCCGAATTTGTTCTGTGTTAGTGTCCTCTGAACTTGTTACAGGTGATCTTGGTTTCTGAGGTTGCATTTTGTTCCTTCTCGTCATTTTGTGTAGCACTGTCTTCTGACTTTTTTTGTAGATCTTCGTTGTAGTTATAACCCTAGCACGTACTGAAGTTCAGGTGCAGATCTACAAAGTCTGGATTTATCCAGCTGTGCCTGGCTTCAGTCTGGTTGCTGTCCTCAGCTTTTTACTGCTGTTGCCCTTGGTGGTGAACCTGTTTTGCCCCTCTTGCAAGATTTTCTGCTGCTGGACTAGCTGGGTGGTTCTATGCACTACACTCTCTGCAGGGATTGCAGCTGCAGGTTTTCACCCAAGGCGTATATGCTAGGCCTGAGTTGAGCCTGCAGGGGACATGGTGTTGTAGGGGATGAGGCTGCTTTCCCACACACTCCGCAGGCTTGGGCTAGGACTGGGTCTGTGGGTTCCTGGAATGCGGTAGAAATTCCTACTCAGTGGGTGGGGTGGTGGAGGTGCTGCAGAGTGGTGGGGGGCATCCTAAGGGGGTGGAAGAGGGTCTCACCAGTGCTGTGCCTGAGCTGGGACCAGTAAAAGCCTGCCAGTACAGGGTAGCTGGAAGCTCTCCCACACACTCACAGGGCCTGGACTAGCATTGAGTGTGGTGGTTTCCGGAATGTGGCAGAAATTCCTACTCAGCAATCGGGGTGGGGGAGGTCCTGCAGAGTGGTGGGGGGCATCCTAAGTGTGTGGAAGAGGGTCTTACCCACGCTGTGCCTGGGCTGAGACCAGTAGTAATTCCCGCCAGTGCAGGGTAGTGGGAAGCTCTCCCACACACTCACAGGGCCTGGGCTAGGACTGCGTCTTGTAACTTGAATTGTAATAAATGTAATAACCTGTAAAAGTTATAATAACTATAATTTATAATACTGTCACTTGAATCATGTAATATTATTCCTATAATTGTTTGCATTTGAATATAAATATATATACTAATGTGGTACATCCTATTGCAAAGTTAGACTCATTGATTTTTGTAAAATCTTGAATATCTGGTGTACTATATATCACTATTAAGTATGAGAGACTGTATTTTCATATATTGACCATTTTATCCTGAAAATACTTGCAAACTTCTCTGTAATCTAGTTTTTGGTGCTTTTCTAGATTCACAGACATCTCTAAATGCATCTACTCTCACCTTGTTTGGGAAGGGCTATCTCTTTTCTAGCACAGGTCAATATTTATCTCAAGTTTTAATATTCTTGCCTTCTTCAACAAATCTTTCTTTAGAGATAGAAAATTTTTGTTTAGAAATATGTGAACATATTTTTCTCCACTGAGAGCATTTCAGGAACTAGAGTCCTGGCTGGTTGTGCAGTATGTCTGTAATCTAAGCACTAGGGAAGCTGAGGCAGGAAGATCCACTTGAGATCAGCCTGGGCTTAGTATAGTTCAAGGTCAGTCTGTACTACAAAGTGGGACCTTCTCTCTCAAAAAAGAAAAAAAATCCTACTCCTATTGCTCACTTCATTATAAACTCTTTTTTTTCCATTTGTTTTAGATGTTTGCAAAGCACCTGGCTATTGCTGTATGTGTTCTGTAGCATAACATTTACACTTTGCCTTTCAGACAGGTTGGGTGAGGGCTCAACTGGCTCTCAAAATAGGTCAAGGTATGAAGACATGAGAAAATGGTCTGACTGCCCTATATCTAGATATCCATAGTTCCTACTTTTATACCTTTAGACCCTTTGTATGTATTACTTGAGAAAAATTGCCAGTTAATTATCTGCCACTGACACTAATAAAAAAGGAACTAGACATTTGTTGGAAAATCAGCAGCTTGGCCAATATAAATTCTTGGTAATTTTGTGCTTCTGGAATGATATCTTTGTAAAATATAGTGGGATTGTTTAGTTTTGTATACTACATAAATTCTTACCAATCTGTAGATGACATAATTTTATTCTTGATAGCTGTATATGTCATCAAAGTATTCAAATATCTTAGAAAGTAATGACAGCATTGGACTTGGACAATGTCACAGCTGGGGCTTCTGATTTGGATGATAGTTACTCCAGTTAATGGGTTGGCTTTATTTTCAGGAGTCTTAGGGAGCTTAGATAATTCCGAGTGCTTTGTGTTACATTGCAAGAGCAGTCTAGAAATTCTGGCAAGAATTTTCCATCCAAAATTGTTGAGTTCTCAGCAAGGCAGAATAAACTTCTAGAATCAGGGACAAGCCTGTCTCTTAACTATCCAATCTATGAAGCAACATGAAGGGAAGAGGACTTGCCTCGTTCCTGCCCCCCACCGCCTGCCATCAGAACTCATAAAATGTGGGTTTATGCACATAGAGTTCATTTAGGATGCCTGGATTTCTAATGTACACCAGAAGGCGATATAGCAACCTTCTTGAGCTCTTATGGAGGTTTCTTCAGTTTCTACAGAGGGGAATTCTCTTTTGGGCACTGCCAGAAAGTTCTGGTAAATATCATAGCGGCAAGCAGTAAGATCTTACTGAGATGCTAATGTTTCTGGTCAAAGGATCTGAAGGGATTTAGACTGGATAGTGACCCCCGGCACAGCAGGGTTCCCAGCTCTCCCCTGACACTTAGCTCCTCCTCCCTCCTCCTTCATTTATGATTGCTCTCATTTGTTCTTCTTCATTCCATTTCCATAAAATATTGTAAGCTTTAAGCTCTTTACCTTTGTCATTACCCTCAAAACTGATAATAATACAATCTATTACTTACCTAATATGGAATTATATGATTTGCAATATTTTACTTAATTCAGTCCTCTAACCACTTTGGAAGATATATATTTTTCAGGCAATGATCTGTGTGGGTTTGAATAAATTCTCTCTCTCTCTCTCTCTCTCTCTCTCTCTCTCTCTCTCTCTCTCTGTCTCTGAATAATTTCATGGACTTTTAGTTTGAAATATCACCCTTTAATTGGATTGGAAAGGTACAACATCTACTCCTATATATCAACCTGAAAACAGACTTTATTTGAATCTGTTTTTCAAAATGATGGAGGCTTCATTTTATGCAAACAATTTTAGGAAGTTTATGTGAAATTGGATATCCAGAAGAAGCAAAATCACAAAGATGACAGAGTATAGAGATTCATCATTTAGATGTTTCCTTTTTTTTTTTTTTTTTGGTGGATACCTCTTTGCAATAATAAGACACTGGATCTGCTGTCTTTAGGTAGAGCTGCTGATATTGTTTTAGTAAAGAGTTGTCACCACAAAAATCAAAAGCAGCCACATGATTTTAAATCCTGCAATTAAGTATGTGCTTGTCAGCCTCAGAGTTGTGGAATCTTTGATAGTGTGGGCAATGTGTTTCTTCTCAGTGTGTTCGGCTGTGTGTAACAGAAGCTAAGCTCCAACATCAAAGAAGAGAGGCTTTTCTTGGTAAGAAAACATCATTACATTTTCACACCATTCGGGTGACAGAAGTACGATATCTCTGCACCAAGTAGATGCTTTTGATTATGTTTTTGTAAACTAAACACCGAGCAAGAAACATAAAATGTTGATTACCGCTTGTGTGTGTATCAATGCCGCAATGCTCCAAATAATATATATTGATTATCTTATTGACAGTTAAAGAACCTACTAATTGAAGCTCATTCGCATTAATTATTAGCAGTTGCCAAGGCATGGCAGCACACAGTTTTCTGTCTTTTAAGTGGCATTCCCTTTAAAGGTGGGAGGATTCTGCATAGCTTCATAAAATTCAGCCTCAACAATTATTAAAATGAGGACATCCGGCAATTTAATCTCCAACCGAAGTCACAAGCAGATGCCAAGAAAGGACAGGAATGTCACTTTTCTCCACACCGTTAATGAATCATTTTTCTAAATAAAGGGCATATGTACTTTAGACCCTGAGTTTATTCAAAGAAAAGTGTTACTTGGATGAAGTTGACTTTGTCACAGTGCTATTGGGTGACAATAGGTGAAAAACTGTGTGGGTGTCATTTTTATTGTTTTTCACATAACTTCACGTTAAAAATGCACCATACACAAGAAAACACTGCTAACAGGGAAAGGTAATGACAGACTGCTGCAAACCATAGGATGGTCTCATTGACCATGGTAGTTCACCCAACCAGAAGCATCTCCAGATAGGTAGTGACAACTGTCCTATAGGAAACAAAGTAACAAGAAAGGAAACATGTTTGAATGCATAAAGCATTTTTTAATAGCAGAAATTTGTCCATCTCTCAGGTACAGCTTCTGAGAAGGTAGCAAGGCCAAGATGGTAGCCAGAGCACAGCTGTCACTCGTATGATTCCCTCCTAGTCATGTCGCTCTGACTGAAAAATGTCATCAGAAAAATCTTAGCATCTGCCTCTTCATTGATAGTCACCTACCAATACTCTTCAGATTACATAATGTTAATCATAAAAGCTTGTCATTACAAAAATGACATTGGTCTAGCATCTCCAGTGTTTATAAAAGTTTTTGTTGCTTTCCCATGACATTGATTTTTCTAAGAATTTCATAAAATTAGTCTTGATATTTATATAAAAAGGAAACCATGTTCTTTTTTTTTAAAACATTCTTTTCTATTGACAAAGTAATTTATTGCTTTAATGGTGTTCTACAGGTCATTGGTAACTTGTGTTAGTCATACTTGTCACAATAGATGAAAAGACAGAAAATGTTCACACTTTATTCAACAACATGCGCACTTTTGGTTCTGAGATATACTACTTCAGACTGATTTTGTTTGTTTCCTCATGTAATCTTTAGATAATTGGTAATATCATTGTGAGTTGGCACAACAAGATAAAACAGATCAATGAAGCAGAATACTATTCAGAAATATCTCCCACTAAATAATAAGATTCTACCATATGACAGATTCAATTCATTAGGAAAATGATGGTGTACTTAACAAAGGATTTCGATATATGTGGTGATTCATTTGGAAGAGAAAAATTTAGAAGTGCATCTTTTATTGTATACTCAGACTTTAAGTAGATTATATGTAAATTTAAACATTAAAAACTTTAGAAGGGATTAGCGTTAAAACACAGAGATAGCATACAAGAAGTCTTGGGTTTGATCTCTAACACTACAAAAAATATTTTGTAGGAAAATGTAGGTCACTTCACTTTAGGAAGTAGAGAGCTCATATCAGAGATAAAAAAGAATCTATACAAAAAGATAAATGTATTCAAATATTTACAAATAAAATCATTTACTTAAGTAAGCAAATTTAATAGAAACTACAGATTTGACAACAAAAGAAAATAATAGAAAAAAATAATTGATCTCTGTAAAGTTCAGGATTTTGAAATTAGAAAGAATTCAGGTGTTAAACATAAACATCCTTCTTAAAATGTACAAGCCAATCATCTCTGCAATTGGTAGAAGAACAAATTCAGGTAGGTAACCACAGTTGTTAAAGACATGAAGTCTAAAGTAACCGTGAGCTATCACTTAACCCCAAGTGGTGGGTGCAACTTAAACAGACCAGTTACATCTCCTGCGCTGTTGCTTTTATAGACTATTGCTGGAGTGTGACTCCGAATGTAGTCTGCAGCTGCCTATAAATATAGAGATTCACATAAGCTTCAATCGTTGGATCTCTTCCTGGGACTAAAGCCCATAGAAATAAAAGCAGGGGTGCATAGGATTTATAAACAAGAAATTTATTGCCTCAATATTTGTAGTGGAAACAAAACAGAAACAAAGCCAGTGCCTGTGAATTAAATAATGGGCAGGCAGACTGCAGTACATTCTTTCTGTAGAACATTGTATTTCCGTTCATGGTAGAGACTGTTTCTTTTTTTAAGTTAACTTGGAAAAACTTTCGAGTGAGCAGCAGAAGAAGATATAAAGAAATAGTCTTTATGTCTCAATTCTAAGAAGCCCTGACCAAAGGTTTCTCAGATGCCAAATGGGCGATCATTTTGTTTTAATGTTATTCTTTCAGTGTGGAGAAGATTCTGGGAGTCGCAGGACAGAGTGCTCCACTGTACAGGTAGAAATGAGACAAGGGTAGCTTCTAATTCAAATTGTGACTGTGAAGTTTACCAGCTATAGGACTTAGGAAATGATATGGAAATTATTTTAGTTTCAGTGCTTTTTTTTTTTTTTCTAATATGGGGATGATACATTGACCTACTTGTTTGGGTTGCTGTATGAAATGAATAATATATATGTTACATATATATGTATATATAAAAGTGTATTATATATAAAATGCAATTAAATTAAATAATTTAAATCTGTACAGCTATTAGTTTAAGGTTTACATAAACTTAGGTAAAGTGAAGGAAATAAAGGAGAATAGCAAAGGAAAAAATTCCACCCAGAAAGAGAACAAATCATTAACAAGCCTCTTCTGAAATGGCTTGTTTCTTTGGGTGCCCAAGCGTGTTACCTAGCCATGCTTTGCGCCAGCCTGCTCTATTCACCAGACAGGCCTTTTATGTCTAGCATCACTTTCCAATCTTTGTCCCTGGGTTCATCAGAGACTGAAGAATGCGGGCTGGGGTCACCTGCATAATGGACTAGAGCTGCCCTCACCAGCATGGATTAATTGACACTTTAACCTAAAGTCGTTGGGTAATGACTCGGGATCTCTGTCCACATTGACTACATTAATAGCTTGCTTTTCCTTTAGCCATCATTAGTCCTTCCTTTGATCTTTTATTTTGTCATTGGCAGGGGAACGGCATGGAGGGACAAGGGACAGAAGTTATTTCAACTTGATGTTTTCACTTTTTTCTTCATAGCTTCTATTCTGAAGTTTGACCTACTCATTTTTCAGGGGATAATTCTTCACATTTCTGTAACTTTTAAAAGCACAGGACTGGGTAGTTTTTCCCTTGCCCAAGTTTATTTTCAAGGACATTGGTGTAACAAAGGCTTGAGAAGGAGATAGATAACAAGGGGAGGATTTGCTTCCTCTGCCCTATAATGAAGTGTTGCCTTCCTCCCGGGCAGAGAGAAAGTTTGCTTTCAGTGCATTACAAAAGTTGAGGGTTTCCTAAGCCCAGAATGCCTCAGAGATGACCCGCACTTGCTGTATATGTAGCACATGCCAGGGCCCCTGTGCACTGTCTCGAGGAATCTGGGGACAAGAGGAACTGAGGTGAACATGAAGCTCATAGTGCTCGCTATATTATGAATAATAAAATTCTTTGGTCCAGGAGCTTTATGTTTTGTGTCAACATCTGTAAATTTGTGGTATACTAACTTGTTATCTTGGGTGTAGGGTAAAATCTTAGAGTTTTCACCATTCTCAACACCATCATTCACTATAAGACATTTTTGATGAGATAGTATGGATAAAGTAGTCATATAGCCAAAGCATAAGGAGTACCTGGATTACAATGACATGGGAAGAATGTACAGTTGGCATTTAAGGGGAAAAGTATGATTTATACTTTGAAGACATAAGTTGAATTTTGAAAACATTTGAATTTTTGCACGGTTGTAGGGAAAAACAATATCCCTGCAATTAAGGGATGCTTGAGTTTCTTTTCTTTTTTTTTTTTTTTTAACACACAGCACTTTATTATCAGTACAGTGATGGAGGGCAGGTCTTAAGGGGCCGGAGTGGGTCCCGAGAGCAGGGAGGCGGCCCCTACTCGCCAGCGGTGAGCGGGTCCTGCAGCGCCACGATGACCGGGTCTCTGTGCAGGAACATCTTGGAGATGTAGCGGTCCTTGTGGACCGGCTTGGACTTTTTCTTGCCCTTGCCACTCTTGGGGACCTCAGTCCACATCTCTGTCATGTTCTCCAGCACCGTGTTGCAGTACCTGTCAAAAGCCTTCACCCGGTTTAGGAGTTTATTGTTGTTGCGGCAGTTGATGAGCACCTGGGTGTTGTTCTTGATTGACTGGGTCAGCACAGAAAGTGGACCTATGTTAAATTCCTCCTCCTCCTACTTCTGCAGCTCCTCTGCGGTCATCTCACTCTTGGGCTTGTTGAGGAGGCTCATGGTGGCATCGGCAACCTCCGCGATTTTCAGTAAGCCAAATGTTACCTATTCTCAACCTCCATATGGCCATATTTAACTTTGTAGGAGACTTGGAGGTACAGCATTTGTATAGGTGGAATGTGCCTGCATTTATTTCTATAAATAGGCATGTGAGAATGGATGTTGTGATTAAACTGGTTTTGTATGTTGGAAACTTACCCCTGGTTTAGATTTATTACAGAAAACTTTTTAAATTTAGTTGTTCCAGAAGGTGGGCAGCTCTCTATAGCCGAAGACAATTTGACCTGAAGATGAAAATTAAGAAAATGTATCTGCTTTTAGTAGTATGTCTACTTGATGAGGAAAAAGATAACACCTAACTTTTGGCAATAAATAACATCATGTGGGTGAAAAGATTTGTGAAAGAACTCAAAGTTGATAGTATGTTTGTTATTTAATCAGGAAGATGATGTGGATTATAAAGTAACAACCGTGGATTATTTTAAGCACTTCCCAATATTTTTCATGTGTAGTAAATAATGAAACGTAGTGTACTTGGATGAACAGAGGGGGTGCTGTGTGGCTCCTGGTAACTGGTCTCAGCATTGCCCACATCTGCACCTGTGTTGCCTGCACGCACCATCGTCTTTAACCTGTGCGTTGTAATCCTGTGTCTTATCACACTGCACGCAAGCTGTGCACCCAGAAGCTGGGTCCAGATACATCCTTAGCCAAAGCCATCCAGGCATGAGGCAGGAAGAAAATAGTAGATAGAACATAAAATGACTGGGGCCATTGATTTCCTGAATAGAAATGCACACACTTAGGTCAGGTTACCATAGAGAATTTACCCACTCTTGAGTCTGGTCCTGGCTTGACAGGCTTAAAAATATCATTTGTCAGCTGACCAAAAGCAAATCTGTCTCAAAGGGCAGAGTGGCACAGCATAAACTAATAGAGATTGATGACTAAAAATCAGAAAATCGGTGTATGAATTTGCATTGAGAACTGAAGGTACTGGGGGGATCCAAAGACCGAGTTTGCTGATCAATACATTTTTCTCTGTGGAAAGTCTCCCAAGGGCTGCAGTTCAGGTAGAAGCTTGCTCATTTAGCATGGGTTGGAGTCAGGGGCATGGCTGGCATGGTGTTTGGCTCCAGCACACGTCAAGATGCTCTGTGCCTTGGAACTGGTAGACCCCAAAGTGTTGCAGGGATACTCTAATGCTGAATGACTTTCAGGGGCTGTCTTGACAACTCCTTTGTGTCCATCTCGTTTTCCTTTTTTTTT
>NW_004524711.1:1294838-1306636 GCF_000260255.1 Octodon degus | reverse complement strand
CCGAACCGCGGTCCCTGATGCCTTGCTAAGCTTGTTCCAAGTAGGTGCCCCAGACCACTGAGCCATCTCTCCAGCCCCCATAAATATTCTTGATTGGGTTTTCAGTTCATTTCTACTTTCCTCAAGGTTTGTAATCAGGTTATTTTGAATGATAGCCATTTCTACGAATGAATGATCGTATCTGTTCTACTAAAATCATTTCTCACTTGATGGTAAGAAAGGAGAGGATGTACTATGACCTGTGAATGGCAAACATTTTTCTTGAGATTTACAAGTGGTGTTAAAATATCCCGTAATTATAAGTAATTTGCTTAGTATCAGTGTAGAAAATATTTTAGAAAATATGAATTAAATAATGTCTTGCAAAGTTAATGACATTTACTTAAAAGAAGACAAAAATGTAAATATTTCATTTTAATCTAAATTTTTTTATAAGAGAAGAAAAGTTATTCAGTTAAAATACTAACATACCCTAAGTAAATACACATGTCTGAATGCACTAGATTTTTTTCTGCTGTAGATGCATGTGTCTGCTTATTATTCAGCACTAGTATGCGTAAAGACAGTAAAAAATCTGGGTTTAAAGAGGGGAAGGGCTGAGGTAGAGAAATGGGGAAGATTTATGAATAATTGGAATAGACCCTGTGGAACTCTCGTAGAGTGACAATACGCAATTTAGAAAAGATACACATTTATGAGAACTGACTGGAGAGGGAGTGAGGAACGAGATTCATTTCAATGTACGTTTAAGCAACTTGACTCAAGTTTCCAGTAAATAACATTGGCAAGCGCTCACACTGGTAAAAGTAAGCACCAATGTATTTTCTATACCTACATTCCCTGTGTGAAGCGAGTTTATTTTACATATGTCTTATCCTTAGACATATTAAATAAATTATTCCAGTACATAGCAATTATTTTCTGGTTCATCCATGGTTCTGTGAGTACTTAAGGTACCTCAGTGACAGACAGAAAAACCCTTATCTTGTGGAGCTCAGACTCTGGTAGACTCTAAGGACAAAGTAGCATCTACCTACAACTCAACACTGTCTGAGTCAATAACCCCTGAGCCAAAGCAATAAGCTGCTTTAATTATAGAGAATCATAAATGAATTTTAAAAGATAGTTGAATATTTTAATCAAACCATACTTGTTCTGTTGAAATAAAACAGCTACTTTTTTTCTCTAAAAGCCATTCAGAATGAACAACATGAATGAAATTTGACACAATTTTAGGCTCTCCAGGTTGGGGGAAATTGAGCCCACAAGAAGAAAATCTGTATATGGTGGCATTTCCTTTACAAGTGATCTATTCTTTTGTCATGCCTTTTGGTAGTATGTCTTTGTTGAATAATTTGCATGAAATGTAGCCCTTATAACAATTTCTTCTTTTCTAGCAACTCTTTTAAAGAGGGATACTTTGCAAAAAATGAAAAACTCCTCTCCGTAAGTATATGCATATGCAAATACAGTTTGAATTAGTTGCTAAATGTACCTTAAATTCCCAAGTTTATCGTTCAAGAATACTGACTGTATTATTTTCAAGAAATACTGTTTGGGGTTAGAGACATAGCTCAGAAGGATAGCTCTTATCCGGCAAACACAAGGTAGAGTTCAATTCTTAGTAAAAAAAAAAAAAAAAAGAAAGAAAAAAGAAAAAAAAGAAAAGAAAGAAAAAGAAAGACTGTATGTCACTTTAAGAAAAAAATCTACTTTGAGTAGAGAACTATCTATGTATTAGTAAGTGACTTTGAACTAAATTTTATATTGAAATGTTGGTGTAGTGGTTATATTTCTTCTGAGAACTAAATTATTATGATCTTGGAGTTATTCTAGATATTGGACAGATTTCTTGGAGGAACCTAGATGTTTTTAAGATTCATTAAAAAGTTAAGCTAACAACTTTAATGAATATATTTTTGCTGAATGTTTTTATACTTTGGAAATATAAGGTGGACTAGTATTTTGAGACATATTTAATTTTAGGATAAACTTTTTGCTATTTAATATAAAAATGTTTTTATTTTATATTTGCCAGTAGCCTAGCATCTTAGATCTCACGGTGTCATATAAATCAGTAGAGATGGACCAGGGATAAAGCTCGGTGGTCTAAGCACCTGCCTGGCAAGTGCGAGGACCTGGGTTTGATTCCCCGTGCTACGTAGCTGTGCTGGCCCTGCTCTGAGCCAGCCACCAAAACCAGGTGTGGTGGGGCATGGTGCAAGCCTGTAATTCCAGCGCTGGAGAGGCTGAGACAGCAGGATTGCTACAAGTCTGAGCTGCATAGTGAGACACTCTAGAAAAAAAATCAGTAAAGAAGTGAAAATCTCAGTTGAAACAGTACATTGGCTTTAATTTTCATGTGAATATTGGAGGCTGAGATGTCAGATTAAATTATTTTTTTTACTGAATTCAATTTTTTACTTCTCATCCTAAAACTCCAGAATTTCCTAATCTGTCAGCAAAACTCCCCAAAAGTCTCCAAAAGCCAAGAAGTCTTCCAAAAACAAACAAAAAAGACTGAAACAAACACCCCAAAACTTTCCACAAGGTGGATTTACTTAGTTCTAAAGTCCTCAATCATCTCAGCAGTTTCCAAACAAGCATATATAGTATTCATCATAATTACACTTTATTTCTTAATATCCAGTATCCATAATGATATAATGATTGTAAGAAGTCTCAAAATGTCCAAATAAAGTTAACCTGAAGCCAAATAGAGATATTAATCTCTTCATTGAAATTTTATTTTACTTTATCTTAGTGCTATTTATTTATTTTTTCTGTATTTTAGGGAAGGGTCTACAGGGTGTCCAGGGTCTCACTACTAGATGAGACTCATAGTGATCTGCCTGTTTACAGCCTCCCAAGCGCTGGGATTACAGACACTTGCCATCATGCTTAGTCTCAGTGTGCCCTGGAGACCAGCATGGATTGAACTCCTGGCCCCTGAGCCTGCTTGCAGTTGCTTTAAGCCAGAGCTATTTGGCTGGCCCTTTCATTGAAATTTTATTTCAAGTAGTCTGCATATTTGTGAATGACTATTATTTTGGGAAGAGAATTAACAGTTCCTATATTCTTTAAAGGATCTATGGCCCCAAACGTCAGACTTGAAATTAATCTCTGTAGGTTTTTTCTTATGCTTACCTCAAAGGCGGTATGCAGTCAAGTTAAAGTAAATATTGGGTGCACTCTTTAGTGAGATGGAGGAGACAGAGATGAGAACAATGAGACAAGTGGAGGCACAGGGGTGTTTCTGAAAGCAGTCCCAATCTTGCTTGGTGTGGAAATGGGTTGCAGGTATTCAGTATGGTTGTGGGCGCTTGGCTTCCTTGAGGACCAACTGAGCCCAGAAGCTCAGACCTTGCTAGTGGAGAAAGCTGCCCACATGAAGAACTTCTTTAATTCTGCCAGTAAGAAAACATTTGGCCCTTGTACAGCCCCTGGATCCATAATAATATACTATAAAAATTGAACCCAGCCCATGTTTTGGGAAAGCCATGACCTTGGTTCAAACAACAGGATATGCAGACTTGCCATCACTTAGCTTTAATTCCTTTGTATGGAATAAACAGATAAAATAAAATCTACCTTGAAGAGTTACTGTGAGAATTTAAGAACATGATAGATGGAAAAGAGCAAATACAGTTTGGAGTTCCTAAAATTGTGACTTTATGCTAAATCTGTTCTATTGAAGGCACAAGTGCATCTTAAAAGTAAATCTACAGGCCAGCTGTTTGTCTCTAGAAATGGAATTAATGTGGATAATTGAGAAATTTGGCAGAGAGCAAAGTTCACGGGAAGTCTGCAGTGACCACACTGTCCTGCTGTGGTGGAGTATTAAAATTAATCAATTTCCATCTGGCTTTATTTGGCTGTGCCACTGATCAGACACCGCATATTATCTCCAAAGAGCCTCTCCTGCTGCTGCTGCACTGTCTGCTGGTTTTATTGCTTGCCCAAGAGATATAATCCTTCCTTTAGAAATGAGAGTGAATTTGATGGAAGAAATGAACTGCTTGTAGCTAATTCCATAGGTGAAGCTTACCACATAGCCAAAGGTTTCTGTCTGGCAAAAGAAAAAAATTAAGACACTCCCCTCACCTTCGATAGGACGGACCTTTGTTTTATTTAGGAAATTGCCAAATACTGTATTATTCCATATTAATCTCACAATGATAAACAGTGCTTAGTGCTTCCTCTAGCAACTGAAGAGTGTGCTCATTGTCTACGAATTTGTTCACTTATTCACTTAATATTTGCTGAGTAACTAGTGAGAGTAAGTCATTATTCTCTTTAGTTCTTTGGAATGATATGTGGAAGAATCTAAACTGGGATATTGATAACTGAAGCATATGCTTAGTCCTCTGTATTCACAGATTCTATATTCAGGCGACCAGTCACAGAAAATATTCAGAAAAATATGCATCTGTATTAAACATGTGCAAAATTTTTCCTTGTTACTGTTCCATACACACTGGCATAACAATTATCTACAAAATATTTGCATCATATTAGGTATATATTAGGTATGATAAGGATGCTAGAGATGATTTTAATGTATGGGAGGATGTGCAAGGTTTTATGTGGATATTATGCCTCTTGTAAGAAAGACTTGAACATCCACAGATGTTGACATTCATGCTGTCCTGGACCTAGGGACAATTGTGTGTGTGTGTGTGTGTGTGTGTGTGTGCGTGCGCGCGCATGCGTGCTTGTATAAATCAACTGGTTTCCATTCCAAGAACACAATAAAATCCATTAAATTAAATAGGCAAATTCCTAGATCTGACAGACAGAACTGGTGAATGAGATAGGAATTCACCTATCCTTACAGAATTTTAAGGGAATTTTTAAAAAATCAGAATATAATTGGTAAAAGGCAGTAAAGAAAATAGAAACTAAAAATGTTTATGGTAAGATGGAAATAATTATTTTAACTCTAAAATTTGGTTAATATGTATCTCTCAAAATTTATAAATTGAAACTCCAACATCCTGAGCCTCAGAATATGACTGTAGTCTGGGATAGATCCAAATCCAATATGACTGGAGTTTCCCTAAGAAGAGCAAAAGTGAACCAAATTCAGAGTGGTGGCATGTGCTTGTAATCCCAGCACTTGGGAGACTGAAAAAAAGGAGGGATTACTACAAGTCCAATCTGTGTGGTAAGACCTTGTAGACTATGTACTAAATACATAAAAAAAAACCTTGTGAAGGTAAAGGGGTAATATAGCTATCCATAAGCCAAGGAGAAAGCCTCAGAAGAGGTCAGCTGTTCCTCAACCTTGATGTGGGCCTCTAGCCCCTAAAACTGAGAAAATAAATTTTGATTTTTAAGCCTCCTAGTTGTGGCAGCTCTACCAGACTAGCACAGATGGCATAGAAAATAATATGGAAAAATGTGGAAAAAATACATTGTTTACCAAGTTTTAGAAACCCTTGGTTCCACCTGCAATTCTCACACTCAAATTTAATCTGTGGCCTATAAGCCTTCAAACTTTTTTTTTTTGTCAGAACCGGGGATTGAACTCAGACCCTTTGCTTGCCAGGAAAGTGCTTATTCTACTGAGCCATCTCCCCAGCCTGCCTTCAAACTTTGACTGAAATTTGTTTACTCATACATAAATCAGTAGTAATATATTTTTTATGTCACTTGAAGGTCCTAAGTATTGTATTCTGATTTGAAGACTTATTGTTTGAAGCTTAGAGCTATTCAAAGAAGAGAGAAATGGATTCCGTAAAAAACAGTTTTTGAATTTCACATAAATGTGCTTAGTATATGTTCATCAGTAATTTCATGGAATAATAGGTCTTGGGAAAGCCAAAGATCAATGAACATTATTTTTCACCTTACAATTTATATAAAAATAGCAAGCTAATTAATGATCTACCTAATTTTGATTTTTCTATTCATGAGCTCTCTGTATTTGGTTGGTGACACAAGTTTGGTAGTGAGACCATATTACTTAAAAGGAGTTACTTGTTCAGGGCAACCACCCTTATTTTCCAAGAAAAAAGAAATCTAGAAATTGAAGGGAGGATGAACTTACTCAATTTTAAAATAGGACTAAACTAGGAAAGAAAAAGCAATTGAAGGAATATCATCACAAGTAAAGTCAGTTTCAATTTGGACTGTTTTCTCCATAAGTGACATGTTCAGGACTTCTTAGAAAGGGCAGGAGGGAGAGAGAGAATTGGAAAGTTTGGTAGAAATAGTCAGCAGTTGATTGAAGTGGTAAAGGAGGCAGAAGCACAGGGCAAGTTAAAATGATGCCTCAGTTGTGGGTAGGAGAAAATGACCCCAGGAAAAATGGGCATGATTTGAATGCTGACCCCAAATCAGAACATACAACCGGGTCACATTTTTTTATATTCATTTTCCTCTTAAATTTTTATTTGCTCTTTTATTTCTTTCCTGGAACCACTGCTCTTTCATTTGAGGACTCTGAAGTTGACCTTCATGACTTCATTTTCCAATTCACATGCAACTATCGCAAATTGAAAGACCAGCACTTGAACTCTGGCTTGCAGGGAAAGACGTCTTTCCTTTAGTATTTCAAATAGAATCAGCTGTTATTAATGAAATGCAGCTGCTGAAAGAAAGATTTCATTTCCAAAAGCAATCCAGGTGCACCTGGAAAGTCTCTTTTTGAAAAACTGGGTAAGCAAAAATCTTGTTGCTCTTAAAGAGTACAGTTTCACAAACTAAGTGTTACTGTCCATGGAGATTAAGTGTCTTACTGGTGAATTTTGATTTATTAATAAAATCTGCTAAATAGATATAACATGGAAATCAAGAAATCATTGACAGCAGGAAAATGGAAGACTTATACAAAGTGAATGCACTGTCTCAAGTGTCAAGATAAGTCAATCTTAAAAGGAAAAATTTGATTTGGAAAAGCAAGTTGTGAAATGAAACATGCAATTATATTCATGAAAATATTTGAAAATGAAACGTTATAATATCAAACATTCATTTTGGCAAGACTATACTATACATGCAATTGATAAAAATACTTAGGATAGCAGTTACTTCAGGGGAGAAAGGAGTGAGGGTATGACTTTAAAATTTTTTACACAATTGTTAATACTTTATTGAGAATGTAAACATTTTTCAAAGTTATTAAATTCAGATATAGTAATGGCCCCTACTTCAATTAATCTTGATTTGTGCATTTAAAGAGATATTAATTATGGTACATAAAATTTACCAAGAAAACTTGTAATATCAAGCATACAAAAATCTCTAAACAGCCAAAGTATAACAGAACAGATTGTGCAAAATACAATATAATACATAGTTATTAGTAATATAGTGCATATTCTCCTCTAAAGGAGCTAGATTCTTTTCCCTAAATTTACTTTATATTGTAGACTCTTGGTGCTCTTTAAGCAGTTTGGCTTCCATCATCTCTACCCTTCCCAATTATAAGGTCATGAGGAAAATATGCGGGATTTGTTGTGCAAACTAAACTAGCCTCAAAGCAGAATAAGAATTTAACTTCTCCAGTAAGTTACTTACCCTGTTGTGATAAAGCAAATAAAGCAGTAGAGTCTGCTCGTTATCCTAGATGTCTTCGGAAAAGAAATTTTCAGTCGAGTTCAGATATTTTGACTGTCCAAAAGCAAAGCTTTCTTCTGATCTTATTTATGGAAATTAATCAAATTCAAACGAAAATGTCCTCCTGGTAACCCTATTGATGTTTGAACCCAATTTGGGAAAATAAACATCAGAGTAGAAACTTTTAACATTGGAATTCCATTCTGAATGTGATAATTTGAATACTCCAGTCAATACAGACACTTATTTGCAGTCACTTAACTTTTGTCTAAAATAATTTCTAACTGTTAGGGTTTAATGAGAGAGTGAGAAAGTGAGGGGAGAGAGAGAGAGGGAGGGAGGGAAAGAGGGAGGGAGAGAGAGGAGGTGGGAGAAGGAGAGGGAGACAGAGAGGAAGGAGGAAAAGATCTGACACAAACACGGTGACATTGTCAATGTTCTAGGTGGTAGATTGGCTGTTTTTCCCACAATGTTAGGAATATTGGGAGATTTAAAAATTAGTAACAGAGGGCTGGTGAGATAGCTCAGTGGACTAGAACACCTTCCTAGGCAAACTTAGGCAAGTGCAGGGACCGTGATTCAATTCCTGGTTCCACATGCTGTACCAGCCTCATCCCTAGGGTGGGCTGCGCTGGCCACAGAGTCCAGGCAAGGAGGTGCACGCCTGTAATCCCAGCACTGGGGAGGCTGAAAACAGAAGGATCAGTATGAGTCAGAGCTGTGTAGTGAGACCCTATAGCAATTCGATACTTTAAAAAAATTAAAATCAGAACTTTTCTAAACTTTTAATTTTATGATGCAGTTTTCAGTTCATGTCTATTAATATAAAGATTTATCAGTCTCCAAAAAGGCAAAAGAACAACTGTGCAGCCTCTCCTATGGCTGTGTAAGCTATCTGTGAGCAATATGTTTTGCTTCAAAGATACATGACAAGGCATACAAAAAGCAGTAAAAAAAAAAAAAAGTCTTGGAAGCTTATCGACTGAGGACTGAATTTCAACTTCAATACAAATACCAAACAAACAAACAAACAAACAAACAAACAAAATAGCCCCCAAAACAACAACAACAACAAAAACCCTGAATACCATAAGAAAAATAGCTTCGTTTCTTTAGGCCTCAATAAAATGAGAAAGTGGTCCACTTGGTGTGGCCATTAAGATAACATATAACCTCACAAGTAGGGTAAAAGTCCAAGCAGTGATCTGACATACAACAATCAGTAACACGTCTGACAGTGTCACTGTCAAGCCCGTCTGCTAAAAACTTCTAGGTTGTTTGTAAATATTTCTGGAGTAGCACTCAATGTTTATAACTGATACTTTTTTTTTTTCATATTTTAAGGAAGGGTCTCACTACTAGATCGGACTTGGACTGATCTACCTGTTTACAGCCTCCCAAGAGCTGGGATTAGAGGTGCGTGCCACCACGCCCAGTCTCAATTGCCATCTCAGCACACCCTGGGTGTGGGGCCCGCACAGCAGGCCCAGGGATCGAACTCCTGGCCCCTGTGCCTGCCTGCAGACACTTTAATCCGCTGAGCTATTTTGACAGCCCTGATACTATGGTTTTTTTGATAAAACACTCACACTGAACATTGATGGGTGGTCAGGTCTCAGTAAACACATAACCAAGGATATTGGCTGAGCTTTACATTTCTGTAGCGATGTGTTTTGCCACATGCTCCCCTCTACAGGGTCAAAATCCTTGTTCTTTCTTGATCTCTTTTTCATGGAAGAGGTAGCATTCTCCAGAGTGTGTAGAACAGCATTATTAGTTGTGTATAACTCATGCTGATATATGTTTACCACCCTGTAAACACACACCAATAAAAATAAAAGTATAAAAAATAATTCTTACTTGCCTTCATATGACATTTAAATTACTGAGAATCTCCAAGGGTTAGGAAATTGTAAGCACAAGTATTGCTAACAGTAGTCACCAAACTTGAAGTAATAATGTTTAGCAGCTTTTATTGTATAATTCCAAAGACAGCAGTGATTTTGTCAATGTCACCAAATGAGTTTTGGGTAGAGCTGGCTCAAGAACACAGGTTTCGTGTGTGTGTGTGTGTGTGTGTGTGTGTGTGTGTATGTGACTTTGAAAACCAAAAATATAAGTGAAGATTGAGTATGAGTCATTAAGATATCCTTTAGAAAAATGTTTATCTTAAGGGAATTAAGAAGTGGTGATACTGATTCTTATCTTTTGTGTCATTTTGTAGTTAGAGTGAAGAAATAGGATGTGATTAATATGGGTGGGAACCAGAAAACAGAATAGTGATATTATATTACAAATTTTATGTGTTGATTCATTTCAATTCTTAATCACAGTTCTTTTTAAACAATTCAGGTCTGGTCAAATAGCTCAGCGGATTAAAGTACCTGCAAGCAGGCACAGGGGCCTGGGGTTCGATCCCCAGGCCTGCCGTGCTGGCCCCGCACTGGGGGAGCGATGAGACGGCAATTGAGACTGAGTGTGGTGGTGCACACCTCTAATCCTAGCTCTTGGGAAGCTGTAAACAGGAGAATCACTATGAGTCTGATCTAGTCGTGAGGCCCTAAATACCCTCTAGACCCTTCTCTAAAATGTAAAAAAAAATTTCCTTCCAAAGTCAAATGTACTTTGTGAAAATATTTAATACATTTATATTTCATATATTATGAATATTATGTATAAGCATATAGTACTGTGAGAAAATATTACAGTGATATATATTTAAGCTATATTTAAAGTGGCTTAATATTGATTTATTCAATAATATTTTATAGATAGAAGGGGTTGAAATAATGAAATGATTAATAATAATAATAAGCAGCAATTATATTACCTATTTGAATGAGTCAAATAAATTGCCCCTGAACTGCAGTGGACCTCAAAACAGAGCTCAATTATCAATATGTAGTGCTTTTATATATTTCATTAAATAGCCTTGATAGTTAGAATGTCATGTTCATTGTATCTATGTATAAATCCAGAACATACCAGTTTCTGGCTGGATAAAAGATATAGTACAGTACCCAATACAGCAGACATTATAATTGTAAAAAAGAACTATAAAGCATATCTTTACTGTGAACAAAATCTAGCAGAGACTGACCTTGGTATGGAAGATTTTGGGGCGCAACCTAGTATGTTTACATAGTTAAACACCTGGCATAGGTATTCAGATTATATCTAAGCTCATAAAATGGCCAAAAATTTGGATTAGGCTTTGCATTTTTTATTTGCTTCAGAATTGATATTTATTTAGTCACTATCAAGGATTAAATCCCACAGGGAAAGATCGGTGGCCTCTGTGGATGGTCTGCCAAACAGCTCTGTTGCTCACCGCCCCTTCTGGCTCGTCCTCTGTCCAGACTGTGTGTTAGCACATTCTGTGCATTTCCCAGCCACGGCTGATTGGTTCACAGTGGGACCTGGGAGAGGCCAGCTTCCCGCAGAAGGTAGAGACATGCTGGCGAGAGGCAGCAGCTTAGTTTGTATTTCATCAAGTGTAAGATGCCATTGTTTGCTGTATGCACCATGTGAAAAATTCACCATTAAGAAAGAAACAAATGCCATGAGTAAAGCATGCATTTACATCTATTGAAAGAGGTCTTTTAGATTTCTTCTATCTAGATTTCTTTTTAAAAAACATATATCATCCTTATCCATTGCTGGTGGGAAACTAGACTGGTGCAACCATTATGGAAATCAGTGTGGAGACTCCTTAGAAAAGTAGGACTGAAAATCCCATTAAAACCAGCTATTCCTCTACTGGGAATTTTCCTGGAGGATCTGAAAAAATCATATCATAGGGATATATGTGTGCCTATGTTTATAGCAGCACAATTTGTGATAGCCAAATCTTGGAAACACCCAAGATGCCCATCACCTGAGGAATGGTTAAAAAAGATGTGGTATTTTTTATACAATGGAGTATTACTCAGTATAAAGAATGATAAACTTGAAGCCTTTATATTGAAGTGGATGCCACTTGAAGATATACTCATAAGTGAAATAAAACAGACACACCTGTGTAAATATCATATAGTTTCTTTAGTATACGAACTCAAAAGAAGAAATACAAATAGAAAGGCATAACATAATAAAAAGGAAAGCAAGAACTTGAGGACTAGACAATGAAGAGAGAGCAAGGAGAAGAGCTAGGAAACATGACAGAGGCAAGCCATACAGTTATATGTAGAAGATGGGTAAGGCAATGATCCTGAGAATCTTCTGAAGATTTTCAA